>NW_017299882.1:670398-701742 GCF_001594075.2 Trachymyrmex cornetzi | reverse complement strand
TACATGAATCTTATAAGCATGTACTTGACTCTTTTTACTAGTGTAATTAATGTAACTAATTTTTACTAGTGTAATTAATGTAAAATAAATATTTAATAAACATTTAATGATTATTACTTTTAATATTTTTCGTTAATTATACATTGTACAAAAATTCGTACAATGTATAATTAATGAAAAATAAATATTTATTTTATTTGAAAAACTATTAATAGTTTTTTATTTTTCAGTAATGATATAAATAATGTAAATTTAACTGCAGTATACATATATGTAAAGAGTCGAATTTACATTATTTATATCTTTATGAGATAGAATAATGTAAAAGTAACAATTAGCGTTAAGACTTCTAGAGTATCCCATAAGTTTTGATAATGCGCTCATGTGTAGATTAGTCCGTCTTATCTACACATGTTTCTTAAAGGGTTCTTAAAGATATCTTAAAGTTGTTTTATGCATCAATTTTTTTTACATATTCTGTTTACCGGGTAACTAAAAAAAGTTGTGAAAATAACAAAATAGTAGAAAACTTTTCGATTCAGTTTAGTTTTTCTGTTCTATCTACACACGAACGCTTTGTCAAAACTTATCAGACACCCTGTATATGATAATGCAAATTTAATTCTATATATACAGCATAATTTAAGCTATTTATATCTCATGTATAAAGTAGAGGAAAGTAAAAGTGGTGAACTTTAATAAGACATCTACGTAATTTTTTATTTTCTTTTTTCAGAATTAAGATTTTTTGATAAAAAATTTTTTAAGCACGATTATATAAATAGTATCATGTTTGCGGCGACAACCGTTATTCGAAGCATAACTTTGAAACAGTCAATATCTCAATGCGCTCCACTTACTAATTTCATGTAAGTTTTAATAGCAATTCACATCATTTAATTATAAAAATCACTGATATATAATTGTATTTATAATTTATTCTATTAATGTAATTTATTGTACTGAAGAGGACCCAAATCCAGAGGTCGAAACGTATACTGTATAATTAAGAAGTCATAAATTGTTATGCACTAACAACTTTGTGTCGGCTCGATAAAAGGCATTACCATATTTATACGCTGAAAGAAAAGATTGGTTTAGTTGCTATTTTTTTAGGTTAGCCTATCCGCAATGTCAGTATATGATTTCGATAGGCTAACCAACTAAAAATTTGCTGCTACAACCAAAAACTGGTTGCTGCAGCCATATAAAAATGCTATGCCATATTTTACTATCTAAATTGTTGCAGTAACTATAATCTTTTCTTTCAGTGTATGTGATACTATTTCTCTTTCTAATATTTTCCTTATTTTTATTACAAATTTTATATTTGAGGATCAGATACTAAATAATTATACATCTTTCTAAATATCAAAAAATGCAAAAAGAAATTATATATAAATTAATAATTCTTATAAGAAGCTCAGAAGCGATACATTTTTATTGTATATGTATTCTTTTTCCTGTATTTTTTTTCCTATCTTTTAATATTTATCTATATTTATCTATTAACATCTGCTGTCATGAAATTTTTTGCCCTGCCCATTCGTAATTCCATATTCTAGTCTTTTTAATAAAAAAAAAAAAATTATTCCAGATCATCATAGATATTGTCACTCATTCTCTCTTCTTTTCTCGTTTCTTCTCTCTTCCTCTTTTGCTTTCTCAGAATAATAAAAGCTCGCGGATACTGCTGAGTTCTGCAATTTCGCAAACCAGCGCTCGTCGTCTGCTTTAATGTTAAAACGGAGAAAACTTTGTGTCATCACATATCCATAGGCACATTTTACGACAGTCTAATCCATACCATATTTTCACAGATTTTCCTCTTGATTCTTTATGCAAGTTATTCTTTTTATAACTATATGTCGCGACGTTCCCCATATCGCAACGCGCCATAAAATTGGTAGTTAGAGAAAGATCATTTTCTCCTAGCAAATAGCCCCTAAATATTTCATTTTAACATGAATCAGCTTTTTTTTCAGATTTGATAATTTCTATTTTAATATTGTGATTAAAAACACATTTGATAGTCTTGAAGCGTCGTGTACATAAATCTATTAATTACTCACTATATACATATATCCTAACGATTATATTATTGATAAAATATAGTAATAGTCAAATAATTTAGTCCATTTAAATGATAAACGGAGAACTTTAATACATATTGCAGGTTTTTCTAAATATACATTACGATCAAAATTATATTAAGTGCATTTTTTATTACAATCTAAAAATAAAAGTTAAATTTGATATATATAAATATATATGCATATATATATGTATATATAAACAAACTCTTTTTAAAAAAATTTTGTTCTATTACAGATAGAAAACTAAAATTTTTCAAAAAATCAATTTTCTCATTTTCTATTCAAGCATTGAGCACTGTATTGCTTATGCCAATCCCGAAATAAAATGGGTTACGTATGTAGAATTGAAAAGGGTTTTGCGGCTTTTGCTACTTCCAGGAGAATTACTTCTCAAGATTTTTACGCCCTTTGCACGCCATGGAATGGATACATAAGCGAGGATCATCGCTATAAATATGTCCGTGCATCGGAATGTAGATAAGCGAAAAGCTCTGCTCGATCCGCTTTGCAATATGTTGGAAAGTTCGAAAACTCGTACTGCTTGCACTGAGAACTTTTTCGCAAACAATCTAGAGCGACACTCTAATGACCGATTGTTTTACTAGCAATTAGCGACATATATAGATAAGCTTATAAGTCCACAAAATCACACTTGTTACAAACTGCAGAATTTCGAAGTAGTAAATTTTGTATGTTTTCCTGACCTAAACTACTACTTCATACATTCGTGTGTAAACCGGAAAAGTTTAAAAAAAGAAGCACAAAGTAAAGCAATGTAAGATCGATAAAATTAAATGTATAAACAAACATGTTAAAACAAGTATTATCTTATCTATACGCTAACCGTTTTTTACTATATCCGTTTTATAAATGAAACGGATTTTAGCCATAATTTTTCTTTCTCTTCCTTAATTAATTCCTCTAATAATTAGAATACTCCATAAAAAGTCCGCACAGAAAAATACGACCAAGGAAAATACGACCGTCCATTACACGCGTAAGACCTTTCAGCTTTTTGTCCGCTTTCTTTCTTTCCATTCGCCTCCTTTTTTTCTTTCTAACAAGACGTTTGAGAGTGAATAGTGAGGTCAATGACGTAATTACGAGATTGAAAAGGTTACAAGATCCCTTATCAACGGCGTTTCATGGTTCTTACATCTGATTTGTAGTATCCGTAACGATTGTCGGATCTAAAAATATAAATATATAAATTCGAGATACACACTTTAATTAATATTTAATTTAAAAGTAGATAGAAATAGCAAAGAAAATTTTTGCATGTGAAAGATTTTAATAATGTCTATGTATGAAATCAGAAATTCTTTGTGTAATTATTCAGCCAAACAACTGTTCAATAGAAATTTTTCGCACGGAAACTTATTGAAAAGTGGTCGCAACAGAGGAATTATTCGACCGGAAGGTCTACGGAACTCGATTCTATGGGCGATGATCTTCTTAACTGGCCGTTTCACAACGTGAGAAAGTCGCAAAATTGGCTACCGGCCAGAGAGATAGCCGCGGAAATACGATTGGACGATCATGCCGAGTCGCTCGAAAATGCACATTTCCCTCTTTTCTTTCAACGCTATTGGACATATAGGAGTGTCCGTCGTCACGAAATTGAGAAGGGTCGACGTAAAGGAGGCTCTCGGAAAAACGATAGAGAAATAGACGAGAAGAGGAAATCTTGCTTACAAAAGGAGCGTCCTTTTGCAAGAAGAATATCCCTCGCGCAGCAACTGTGTTACTTTGAACGCAGCTGTGCGAAAAGTAAGTAGAAGAATATCATGCATAGAACGCGAGATGTTATATCGTCCAGAAACAAATATATCGTCCAGATGATCATAAAGCCGTGAATTTCGCTTACGATAATTTCTTTTTTACAGAAACTATAGAAACTATCGTGTATCGATGATGAGACATGAACAAAATTTTATATTAGAAAGGTTGATATAAAGCAGAATTGGAAAATAATATGTTATATACTTAAGGCCTCGGTAGTCTAATGGCTCAGGACGCTCGTACGGTTTACAAGAGATCCGGGTTCAAGTCCCGGCCGAGGTAATATTTTTCGCAATAAATTTATTAATAGTTTTTATAGATTAACATCTTTATAATATATGATGCTTGATGGTAGCATCAAATTATTAAATTGTTTGTCAATTTAATTCGCGATTACTAGAGTAGTTTTAATTGCGTTTATTTAGTCCGGAAAAAATTCGGCGCGCAGTTTGAAAAAGACTACAATATGGTATATATGCAAGTACATATATAGTATATATTAGTAATTCAAAAATTGAATTATTTTAAGCAACGAAGATCCAGCTCCAACCGTAATAGGCCGTTACACCCTAATATTAATTGAGTTTCTCAAATATACGGTCATAAATATATTGTTATATACTTGCAGTAACGTTATCGTTACAGTTATTTTTTCGGTAACGATCGATAGTTTAGAACGGTAACATCATTACATTTTAACAGTAACGGTAACGATTTCGTCGTTACTTTTATTGTTATTTTAATCCTTTAATATCTTTTTCCTTCCCTTATCATATTCAATTAGATTCAATAGAATACAATAGATTTTTTTATTGGATATAAATTTTATTTAAATGGAAATTTAAATATTGAAAAATATTGAAAAATTTAATATTAAAAAAACTTGTTATATACATATAACGACTTATTTCTAGTTTTAATATTGATTGTTACAATTAATATTGATTATTGAATAATATTTTTTAATCTAATATCTCACACACTTTAACATTACAAAAATGTAAAAAAAATAAAGAATCGTTATGTATGATATAAAGTATAGAATATAGGTAATAGGGTAAACTAGGGTATTATGGCCATACGGAAAAGATAGCCATAGGCCGGTGAGAAGTTGGCACCCCATTTTGAAAAAATCGATATTTTATACACAGTTCCGTTTGCACCCACTATAGTTCTACAGTTCCTGCTAAGTTTTAACAATAGTTCCGCTGATTTAGCTAAAAAAAAAACAAAATTTTATAAATGGAGTGCCAACTTCGCGTGGCACCCCAAGTATCGCAAAAATTAATTTTTATCACGAAATTCTAAAGTTCTCGAAGAGTTCTACAGTTCCTGATAGGTTTCAGCGACAGTTCCGGCCTCTAAGTATTTTTAAACAATTTTTTAAAGTGAGAGCCAGCATTCCATCGCAAGAGTAAAGTACCGCGTAACGGTCAGTTCTCGCCGATATTTTGCTATTTTACTACAGTTCTACAATAGTTCTAACGCTTTCTGTAGGTTTTGCACAGAGTTCTGGCCTCTACGTATCTTTAAACAATTTTTTAATGTCAGAGCCAGCACCGCAACACAAGAATAAAGTACCACGTAACAGCCGGTTCCCACGGACTTTTTGTTATTTTCCTATAGTTCTACAATAGTTCTAACGCTTTCTGTAGATTTTGCGCAGAGTTCTGGCCTCTACGTATTTTTAAACAATTTTTTAATGTCAGAGTCAGTAAAATAGCAAAAAGTCGGCGAGAACTGACCGTTACGCGGTACTTTACTCTTGCGGTGGGGTGCTGGCTCTCACTTTAAAAAATTGTTTAAAAATACTTAGAGGCCGGAACTGTCACTGAAACCTATCAGGAACTGTAGAACTCTTCGAGAACTTTAAAATTTCGTGATAAAAATTAATTTTCGCGATATTTGGGGTGCCATGCGAAGTTGGCACCCCATTTATAAAATTTTTCTTTTTTTAGCTAAATCAGCGGAATTATTGTTAAAACTTAGCAGGAACTGTAGAACTATTGTGGGTGCAAACGGAACTGTGTATAAAATATCGATTTTTTCAAAATGGGGTGCCAACTTCACACCGGCTAGCCACAGGCTATAATTACGTCAATAATTGATAAATAGTGCATTTTTATAGTCATTCTTAAAGATAATCAATATTTACAGTAGTTCATATGAATACACTGTTCAAAATAACAATATTATAAATACTATCTAATATTGTTTCTTTCGACTATCTGCAAAGTTTTGCACGTGTCTGCTAAAAACTGTTATAATGTCTGTAATAAATTACAGTTAAGCTGCCATAATCAACATTACATATACAATAAAGGTACGTAAATTGCAATATGACCTATAATTAATACTTTTATTTTCACTATTTATTTATAAATATTATGGCTATCTTTCTTAATATGACATGGCCATCTTTTCCCTAAAAATCAGATAAAATGGCCAATGCATACTTTGTAATATTTTGATAAAATTAAAGTTCTGTTAAGTATTATCTCTTTAATTTCAATAGTATTTGTTACTTTTAATTTAAGCTTCAGTGAAAGTAATATCCCAAATATTGTTGAAAAGTAACAAGAATAAATGTATGTTTTTTGCATTTTAAAAAACTATGGCCATCATACCCGAGTTTACTCTATGCGTATAAAAACATGAGATCAGAAACGTCTTATTAGATAGATAGATTAAAGATTAAAGATATGACATATTTTTGTTCTGATATTAAAGGAAAATTGAATTTTGGGGTGATACAACATTATTAGACAGATAATGTGCATTCAACATGTAAAGCGAGAGTCGATCTGAACTAATCGATGACCACGTTTCGTCGTGTAACTGCAGTTACTTACGGGGGTACTAATTTCCCAGATTAATTCGGACGACCATCCACGGGAGATTAATCGTGACAGAAACTCACAAGCCATTCTCTATAGAGCGGAAACGAACAGATTGAGCCGCGCGGTCCGATCGAGCTAAATCATGCACCGGGCAGCAGACCGGCAGGGATTGTTGCGATAAAATACATTAGTAAGATCGTTACACCAATCAAGTTTATTATACCATGCGGTACCCATGATGTGTCACGTTGCAATAATAATGGATCGCAAGCAAAATTCCGCGCACGACATAATTCCCACGAAATTACGAGCTGCGAGAGCTTTCAGTGCTTTTTGCACGGGTAACACGATTGTATCTATACATATTGCCTTTAAACATTCCAACCGCATATTCCTTTAAATCCTACATGAATAATCATGTCTATAAAAAGGCAAAACCGATAATTTCTACATGTAAATAAGAAATAACAGAGATGCTTATAATATATATTCTTGCTAATATAGAGACGTTCCGATTATGTTCATGTACCTAATTATGTAATTATTAATCAAGTTATGCGACAATGTTAATAACAACATACATAATATTAAAAAATAATAATGTTAAGACATAATATTAATAATAATATTAATAATAATGTGTAAGAGATAGATTATTATTACATAGGTAGTTAAAATAATTTTCATGGACAGATAATAAAAAGGAGAACTGAGAACCCTTTAATAGTAACAAAAGCAAGTTTCTAAAAATTAGTTACAGTTAAATTTCAGTGCCTTTGCAGGCCATGTGGCTTTGCTAGCACAAGTAAATAAGCCATTTCCGCTTTCAACGTTCATGTGAACGAGAAAAGTTTCATCGATGGTCATGGCGTTACAATATGCTTCATATAAAGTGCTTATTTTAAAAAAGTTCGTGCACACGTCGCATGCATGGCTGCATATATATGTTATGTATCGCGTCTCTAATACAATGTAACTGTAATAATATTATCGTAATATTATCGCGTTTTATGCTTTAACACTTTCGTTCCAATACAAGCTGTCTTGTGTTTTTGACATTCAAGAAAAAAGATTATTAAATCGATATTTCATATTAAATTCACTTTTTGTATTTACTATCTTATTGTTTTGTCTTATTGCTTAATTTTTCCACGCTAGGATCACACACATTTCGAGTATATGACAAAGTGTTTTATAGGATATACATAAATTATTTAAATTAAACTTCGGAAAGACAGAGATTTGACATTAATGTTCTTAGAAAAAATTCCAGCTCTTCAAGATGTAATTTAATTTATTTTGTATTATTTGACATATTTACGAATCAAGATGACCGCTATTTTAATCCTGCTGCATGTTTTGTTCGAATTTACTGTACTGCATTGCTCGCGTCAATATAACCCGACATGTTATTTTAAACATTTACGATGTAAAAATAAAATGGACTGTTATAAACGTTAATTATTGAAAATTCAAAAGTAAATAACGAAAAATATAAATAAAAAATACATTCATCAAAAAATTAAGTAAGAAAAATATTAATTGATAACAATAACTCTCGAAAATGTCATAAATAGAAACAAAGGGCTAATGAGAGTATAATCGCGGTAATTCTTGCGAGATGATTGAATTTATTACATATTACTATAATTCAGACGTTTCGGCCTTCATTCGAGCCATCTTCAGTGTATCTGACCAAACAATACATGTTAACTTCTACGGCTAAACGAGAGAGTGACCACTCATTCCATCTACACCAATTCGTGACACAAGATTGGCTAAACTAGTGGCAACGATCGAAGATGTATTCTATGTATAAAGAAAAACAACCATTATCACGACGTGTGAATAAAGATTACAAATAAAACAAGAAAAGTCACTCACCCGTACAGCCATGAACAATTACTTAAAATTAAGAAAAATCCGCAGCTTGTCCATATTAAAAATTGAGAACGTGGTATATCATGCAAACATTACAACGATTAACAATCGAATGAGTCAAATAGAAATAAAATAATAGCTCGAAAATAATAGCCGTTAGATCTTCGATCGTTGCCACTAATTTAGCCAATCTTGTGTCACGAATTGGTGTAGATGGAATGAGTGGTCACTCTCTCGTTTAGCCGTAGAAGTCAACATGTATTGTTTGGTCAGATACACTGAGGATGGCTCGAATGAAGGCCGAAACGTCTGAATTATAGTAATATGTAATAAATTCAATCATCGCAAGAATTACCGCGATTATACTCTCATTAGCCCTTTGTTGCTATTTATGAAGAAAAATATTTTTTACGATTTGATATCTGAACAAAAATAACTTGAGTATGACACACAAATGTATTTTTCATATTTGTTTCTTACAAATTTTACGCAAAATATTTGTTTTGAATAAGATATAAACTTGCAGCAACTTCTACACTGACTGTGAGAGAAAAATTGTTTGTGACTATAATTATATGGTAAAAAAATTATATTACTAATATTACAGCATTAATAACTATAAAAATAGAGATCTTGACCGTATTTATATTTGATATTTAACATTTTTCTATGCAATTACAGTCATAAATACCAAACTCTTTTTTCTCAATGTGACTTACAGTACTGTACAACAGACTAAGCAAAGAGATAATCAACATTTAGTAAAATTATAATCCATAATTATATATGTATGTTTCACAATATAATAATATATAATTAAATAATATATATAATAATATAAATAAGTAGAAAAGAGCAATGTACGAAAATTACTTTTTTCTCACAATATTTGGTAATGTTTTTAAAAATGATAACTGAATTCGTTGCCAAACATTGGTCCGTGTACAGCAATAAATTCTTGCTCAACCAAATAATGTTTTTTTATCATTAAACATTACCAAGTTTTAGTAATTGACATTATTAAAATACCAATTTCTTTCCATCGAATTATACTGACTCAAACATTATGCATATAATAATTAAAAATTTTAGAAAAAACAAACAAATTGTTAAAACTTTCCACTGTTAGTCAAATTAATGTTCATAAGCTGTAAAACAAAGTCATGAAAAAACAGAATGCGCAATTATCATATAAAAATGTAATAAGGACATAAAAATTATTTTAGGTTAAATAGATTCGGATCCACAAAGTTAAGGAACAGGTTTAAGTGATAAAATCTTTATTTGTGTGTTATTCTATTTTCTTTCAAGATAACGGATTTTTCTAATTTTTATGAACAAATTATAAAATATAGAAGTGCCGATGAAAGTAGAAACATGAACATATTTTAAATTAGAAAATGCAGTGACACACATCCGTATACTTCCTTTGATTTTGCCCGATGTGCAACTAGCAAAACAGGTTGTACTGAAACTGTAACTCTCTGATTAAAATTGTAACTCTCTGAGATCTAAAATGACCTCTAGAAAAAGAGAGGAAACATCATTTTCATAAAAGAAGTAAAAGTTTAAAATTTTTAATTCACTAATTATATGTATATATATAGAGAAAAATATTACAATTATAAAATTTATATAAGTATTTATCTCTCTATATTCCACCTTTTCATGTTTATTAGTAAAAATTTATTTGCGTTTGTAAGTGCTTGTTTTCGACAGTTTAACAATATTTTTTTTTAATTATATTATAAAAGTTCTATTAAGTGAAAAATTGACTCAAAAATGTTCAACATAAATAAATGAAAAAGACCATATTTAGTTAAGAATCTAAGTGTTTATAATAATATATTGTGTGTAGAATTTTTACAATTTCCAATTCATATAAACTGTACGCCGATTATTTGTCGATCTTGGAACACAGTCCTATAACGAATTTGGTTGGACGCTAATGCGCATTATAGCCGTACGCTGATTTAACCTGCATAAAAGTAAAAATGCAAATATTTCGAATTATAAAATACAGATTTTACTTAACAGCCCAACAAAATGTATCGAGGACTTCGATGATTTAATCCATTTTTATATTTATATTAATCACACATTTTTACATCAATTCGTGTACAATTTGTAAACGGCGGCTTTAATGTGCATCAGTGTGTACTGAGTGCATTCGATCGAGTTCGCTATTAAACTGAAGCCGAAGTACATAACATCACAAATTAAATTGACAAGCAATTTAATATTATATTTATGCTAATAAACGTGACCTCATTGGTCGAATTGGTAAGATGCCCACACGGAATTCGAGAGATCCCAAATTCTAGTGATTAAGGTGATATCAATATTATTAAATTACTTATTAATTTAATTTGTGATATTAAGTATTCTCATTTCATTTTAAAATTGTATTTTTAGATTGATGAATAATCGGTGTGCAGTTTGAACAGAAAATTGTAAAAATTCACATTATTATTAAACATGCATATGATCTGTCTTGGCCTTCCTCACTCATTTATGTTGCATAGAAGTTAATTCTATTATAGTACTGCAGATCTTTTAACTATAAAAATAATATAAAAATGTAAAAAAATATCTCACGTCGACAAATTAGCACAAACTAGCACAAACGTGCCTCATTAAGAATTTTATGAAATTTCTTAGCATACGAAGAAATTTACGACGTAAAGTATGATCGTGCCACATACGGCGCAATCCATTTTACTTTCCAACATACATCAAAACAAATGTTATTGATAATGAAAAGGTTGATTGATTATACATTATAACGACGTAAATAATTAGACGTCTTAGACGTCTCTCGCTATATATAATATTATTTTCGCATTAATTATTATTAATAATTAAACTAACGGTGAAAGATTTTTATTGTTTATTATATTATTAAAAATATTTTTATAGATTATATACGGATACATATATGTATTGTGTAGTATATATAAAACATATATTTATTTGGTACAAAATCATGTAATTGAAGTTTGGAAATAAAATATTAATTTAACTATCATTTCTTTATTGGGCAAATATTTACTTATTGTAAGTAACTACGTACTATTGAGAAAAATGCGAAATAAATGTCTCTTATAACTGTAGTTATTATTTCATTTTTATTAATATTTTCAAGTCAATATTATTCTTTTCTCTTCTTTTATTTATATATATTACTCATTCCATTATATTTTTAACATAAACAAGTTTGTAAAAAAATTAATTATTTACCTCAAATGAATTTAGATTTAATTATTACCGTCTATTAATTATAATTTGCTACGTTATATCAAACTGTTTATTCAAGTACAATATACACACGCGGTGTTAATTTTTTTTTAAGAGAAAGAAAAAAGGGTGAAAGAAATAGATTATACGTACAAAATATTGTTTATCTTAACAGAAATATTGTATATAAAATTAACTTTTTCACTTTATCCAAGACGTAGCTTAATAACTATAGCCAGTTTTCCATTTGTATAACGGACCATTAAACTGCAACTACGGAGAATTATAAGCAAGCTCATTCCATTAAAGTTATACGTAAGAACAATATCTTCTTGTAACATTATTTCTTGTCGTTAATACGCCTTAATGAAAAAAAAAACCAGAAAGTCTTTTGTTTCTGTACAATCCAAAGCAAAAACACGTAAATACAACAAATCTCAGATTGATGCTTACGATATTCCTTAGATCGCGGTCCGATTCGCGCATAATGCTCAAAAAATATTTCATCCTTAAATGTTAAACTAAGACAAACGATGCTCATAAGCGTTGTCAGCATGAATCGGACCACGGCCATATTCTCATCTGATTTCATATTTATATAGTTATAAAAGTAAGTTTATTTACACTATAATTTGCATACATAATGTATAATCTTCAAAATACATTACACATAAAAAGATTACATTGTAGTGTGTTGCAGTGGAAATAAAATATTATATTTTATATAATTAATACACTGAAAAAAAAAAAGATTAGTTGCTGCAACAATATAGATAGTAAAATATGGCATAGCATTTTTATATGGCTGCAGCAACCAGTTTTTGGTTGTAGCAGCCATATAAAAATGCTATGCTATATTTTACTATTTAAATTGTTGCAGCAACCAATCTTTTCTTCAGTGTACATTTGGTATTATAAGTTTAATGTCTGAGGCGAGTCTCAGAGCTGACATTTAAAAGTTAATATAAAATTTTAGCATTACACTGAACTTTTTCATTTTATAATTTCAAGAATTTTGATTATCTTCTAAAAACGCCGTTTGTTAAGAGAAGCTCTCCCAAATTTACTACACACAGAGTCAGTTTCACTATACTACCATAAACCCTTTTCTGGGAAAATCCTGTGTACTATAATTTCGTTACTGAGGGTGGTCGAAATATCGAAAGAAACATTGCGCGGCGTAGTGCTTAAAGCTTTTTCGTGGCGAAAAGTTATGGCGGTGTATGTGGCGAAAGAGCGGAAGCTGTTCTTTCGAAGGAAGTACGTGAGACCAATGCGAATATTGGTCTCCTCGCAGTCGGTGCTGATTTCTTCTTTAAGAAATCCTTCCTTATCTCAAGACCGCAGGTAATACGATACAGAATGCGCGGGTTCCACGAGTGTTACAGGATTACAGTAGATTGCGTGTTCGAGTCTGTGAGTCTAACGCTCGAGTGCTGCTGTCGTTACATCTTGTAACTTAACCGAGGCAAGATTAAAACGCTCAACCGGCATTATCCAGGAGAACTACGGAAACGTTCAAATATTATGACAATTCATCTACATCTATAAAAATATTTTCTTCAAAGTTATAAATTTTTTAACTAATATCGATGTAAATATGGATATAAATATAGATTCAATAATTATAAATTTTTTTCAGTAATCTGATATTTTTTGAGAATTCTATATATGTAGTTTCCAAAAAATTCTAATGATTACCATCAACACACGATAAGATAAAAAATAATAAAGTTTCGACAATTTTTGGTTTCAAAATTATAACTATTATAAATAGCTGTGATTTTGTGAAGGATTTGTCAAAACAGTATAAAACGAATTAAAGAAAAATTTTTAATTCCTAGTTATAATATTATCTTATTTATTAAAAACTTGTTAATACTCTTTTTATAAAAAAATATTAAAATCTTCCGTTAAAATCTCTGTTGTTAAAATGAAAAATATTTCAATGTAACGTAATATGATAACAAATTTCTTTATAACAATGATTGAAATCTTTCTTATTTCCAATTTTTATAATACGCAGTTTAGTTCACTAATTTTATTTGACACGGCCCTTTCACATTTTGTTTATATTCCATTGTACTCCACAATATTTACCGCCAAATTATTAAATATAGTTAATAATAACGTTTTAATGAGTCATATCCTTGGTGGGAAGCATTTTTATAGATATCATTCTGATATATTGTGCGAGATAAAGTGTATTACATAGATACGTTAAATGTGTTACAACATATTCTGGTGGTTTTATCTGTATGTTCCGTTAAAGTTACCTCCCGTCGAAACTCTATAAGCTAGTCCTTTGAGTCGCTTCGTAGTTAAAGGTAAAGTTCTATCAGAATATTCATGAACCGCGTAAATCAATGAATACAATCAGTGCATTAAAATTAGAGATTGTATTATTTATTATAATTATTAGATTTTAATCGTGACATAAGTGATATTATACGTCAGTTTTACTTTGTATGTAAAACTTTGTACGTAATTATACCACTATAATCAATATTTTATCACAATATTATATAATACGATATTTTATCTTCGTTTTAGGCTTCGTGTAAATACGCATTTAGTAGATTCTGCAGGAACACAGTTAAACAATAATATAATTTATGTATTGTAATATAAATATACTTAATTATAATAATTTTGGGTAAATATAATTTATGTAATATAATAGTTATAATTATACTACATGTAGAAGAAATATGACCCTAATGTGCTTCAAACAATTTAGACCAAAACATATATGGATCAATTTAACAAAAACCCACTGTTAAATGAAAGTACATGAAAATAAAGTGAGACGGAAATTAAATGATTTCTTCTCCATTCTCGTTGATTAACTTCGCAAAACTATTATAGGTACGTATTTTATGATATATAATGCTGTATTACTTTTCTATAATATATTGTAATTAAGACAATCCTCCTTCTTTCGTATCAATATTAATTAACAGATATTAAATTGATGTAACTTTTACTATTCATATTTTTTCTATTAATCTTCAAATAATTTTAATCATTATTCTTATCCTTAATTTTTGTTTTAACTACACAATTAAGTAAAGGTTATTATATCGATATTCTAATATACAGAAAAGATTTAAATTTTGATAATATACACTGTTAGAAATATTCTTAAATTTCATTAACTTTTAAGTTACATAATTGAATTTAATTTGAATTTAATTTCATGACATTACATTAAATTTAATGTATTTGTAACTAAAAAGTATATTTATGTACATGTACATAAAATTTAATGTATTTTTCATGAAAATTTATGAAATTTAATGTACTTTTCATAAAATTTTATTAAAAGTACATTAAATTTCATAAATTTAATGTACACGTTCATTACATTTAAGTAACTACTGTAACTTAATTTTCAGTTAAATCATTTATTACTTTTAATTTCGTTCATAACCACGAGCTTCATTTACGTGTAAAGGAAGCTCGTGGTTACATTTCTAACAGTGTAGATAGGTATGTTAAAAATATAAAAACAAAACAAAAATAAAATCTGCATAAATTCGCAAAAATAAAAATTTTTTTTACTATAATATATTAATTAATATCTTTGTTTATACTTAATTTTATCTTTTTAATCTTTTTAAGCTTCATTTTATACTTGTTGTTATGAATATACATATAATAAACATGTGTTAAGAGGGAGAGTACATACTTCTAAGAAATATGTATTCAGTACAATTATATAAGATTAAGTATACATAATTATGACATTATATATAACGCTTCAATTTTGGAACAGATAATTAGTCATATGCAATATTATTAGATTTACTTTATTTTCATCATCGTTCGTAATCATCACTTAATAGCTTCGCATCACGCAACCAACGAATAATTAATATCGCTCGCAATGTTCATTAATCATTGTCATCCCTAATACATAAAAGCGCGGAAGGAACATTTGAAGCATTATCTCATTATTTCTTAAGAACATTTTCCTTTTAACGTAATTGCAAAACAATATCTAATATAAAAAAATTAGCAAATACAAAATTATAGCATTCTGGAATTGTTATAAACTAAGAACTTTTCACAAATCATTAAAAAAAAATCTTTAGAGCACAAATATAATATAAAATATTATAACTCAAATCAATTCTGATTTAAAATAGAAAAATTATCGATTTTTATAATGTAAATATAAAATTAACCATATTTTTTGTCGGTTCTCTTTTTTTACATTTAATCGGAAAAATTCTTTCTCAATTATATTTTTAGAAACTTTAAAATTTATTGAAAATGATTCTGAATACTTATCAATTAATTCGAAATTCTAAAAATATAATTATATTACAGAGATATATCAAAATAACATTTAAGAATTAAGCAATTAAATGTTATTTTTCAATGAAAATTTTAAAAAGTAAAATATACAATAACGAAATATCGATCTCGATTATTGGATAATGATAGGATAGAACTAGATAAATTTTGTAACAGAATAGGAAGCAACGAGGATAAAAATAAGAGAGGAAAATAAACTAAATAAACTCGGAATCATAAAAACATTTTTTAAATATATCCTTTAGCGAAGATGGGCAACGAGAAAGATTCGTGACATTTTCCTGGATTTTTGCCGGTCGAGAAAATCAACGGAGTGTAAGCGAGCGTCGAAGAGAGAGAATAAGAAAAAAAAAAATACTAAAAAATGCTCGTTAACGGCGACGAAAGTATCGGCGGTTTACCACAGTCGTGCTAATCTCGTGATAATCACGTTTCGCGTAATTAGCAACTGATTCTCATTCGTTTTTACTCGACCGTGAGCTAGTTAATGAGTCACAGACCATCGTATGCACGACTGTATACGCAACAATATTTTTACGAGTTAAGCACCATTCTATCATATCTCTAAAATCAAATTCTTTAATTTTATACATCTGATTTTTTTCAATATTACAATTAATTTTACAATTAATTTAGTTTACCTTTAAAAAAAAATTCCTGTTTATTGAAAAATAAGTCAACAAAAAGTGTTAATCTAAGTGCGGTTAATTTTATTAATAAAAGAAGAGATAGATAAAGACTTAATCTTACTCGATAATTAAATTATCGAGCATTTCTAAATATTATTATATATATTATAATGTAGAGTAAGTCGGGGAAGATGCCATGTCGGGTAAAATGCCATTTGTTAATATTTTCCATGTTTATTCTTAGATAGCATTAGTGGCGCGCTCGGTTTGTTCATTTGTAAGCCAGCGACGATATGACACTCGCTGTTCGTTTATTTTCAAAGATTGTGAATTTATCGAGGTAAATTGAAAAAGTACTGTTCTGTTAACATTTTACACAAAATTTAAAATTCACATTAATCTTTTGTAAACTTTATTTCACAAATACGCAGTGGATTACATTGAAGTTTAGAATCGAGAGAATTTTTTAACCTCTTATATGATTTTTGATAACACATGTTTTTGATATAGAAATTTCTGATATTTTTTCTAGTGTTGGGGTAAGATGCCATTTGTTAATACTTTCCGTGTTTATCCTTAGATAGCATTAGTGGCGCACTCGGTTTGTTTATTTGTAAGCCAGCGACGATATAACACTCACTGTTCGTGTTTATTTTCAAAGATTGTTAATTTTAAGAAAAAAATAATTCTTTATTTTTGGAATAACTAGTCTCTATTGTTGAGAAGAATAACTGTTAATAAAAATTTTTATTCTTCTACAGATCTATATTCTACAGATCATATATTGTGTTTTATTTAGTTGCGATGTCAGGGCATCTTACTCCACAAGATCTTGTGGCATCTTACCCAACAGGTTGGATAAGATGCCACTTTGTAAGGTTTTTACTTTTTTTATTGCCACGTAAGTCTTACGAGATACATTTATGTAACTCAACCATAATAAATAAAACTAATCAAACTTTTCATTGGTTCTATATTCTTTTATGTATCGATAACAGTTTAAAAAAATATCGCGATCCAAAGCATAGCATCTTCACCCAACTTACCCTAAGTAAAAATGCAAACGCGTTCAATAGAACTTTGTAAATCAATAGAAACAGACAATTTCGTGTAAATTTACGAAGCATGAAAATACAGTTTTATTCTAAAACCGTCGTCGTGAAATCGTTAAAGTTGAGGAATGTGTCACGGACTGTCAAAGAGGTAATCTTAAAATGGGGTTAGTACACACGGACAGAATACTTTATCGAGGTAGCTTTAAAAGACTTTCGCAGTTTCTGCCAATCTCCATCAAGTATGTATAATAATAATGTCGGAAGAAAGATGAAAAGAGATTAATATGGTATCATCATCAATCAGCGATAAAATATTGGTTAAGGAATGATGATTTTCGACGTTACACATATTATAATTATTGTTTAATGCTGATAAAACATCAATTTAATGTTATCATTTACGGGTAAATACAAGATAAGGTAATGTGAATATAACCAGAAAGTGGCACATAATCGTAAATTTTTGAAAATTAATTTCGTAGCGTAATCCCAAATATGTAATGCAACACACGTGACTCTGTCGTATAAAATATTTTTGTAAAATGTAAGGAAACTTTTCTATCTTCTTTTTCAAACTTTAAAGACAATAAATCAAAAAAGATAATAAATAAAAAAAGACGATGAAACCAAGACGATGAGAGTTTTTCGGACTTAGACGCCTGTCGCGAAACGTGAAACTCGCAGGATTATTTTCTCTGATTGAGCATAAAAAAGGAAATCACTCACAAATTTTCGTCGTCCAATCGACGATGTCAAATCCATTTCATACTTTTTATTTTTTTCGTCGACGATGCTCGGCCATCGAACACGGATAACAAACGCAGTACGATGTGACGCGCGCGTGTGATTTTTCGATGGAAAAAGGCGACTCTGGCGCGAAAAGCGTGTTACACGCGAGCAACATTCGTCAAAGTTACACAAAAGAGCTTCCAAGTTATACAAGTTCGACAGTTCCAGGAACTTCGGGAACTCTCGTTCCGCTATTTTTGCAGTACATCGCATGTTGCACTAAATAAATTCTCTTTCGCGCTTCACTATGTACTTTAGATAGATCGCTTTAATGGTTTGAGCGCTAATCTTCATTTATCAGGAAAATTCTTGAAAGAACTATAATTAAAAGACCTTTTCGAATAAGCGATCATAAGTTTCTTGTCGAGCTATGAATATTATAATAACGTCGAAATATACGTACAATAACATGATACAAGAATTTCTCGTTCTTGAGTAACAAGTAAAAAGAATTTGATACTCGCAAATAACTCTTAGATTTGCAGAATTGTAAGTAAAACTTTCCCAAAAGCATTGCGTTTACAAAATTATGGCTCTCCTCCGATTTTGGCGAATCGAAAATTCGCTTCTTACTGGTCAACAAAGCGGATTACTTATCCAAAGGAGATTTTCGTCGAGGAGAGAGTCGATGGTTAGAACGCGAACGAGACGGGAAATAAAATGAATTCCAACGGTAACTGTAATCCAGGAAATGCGACCCGGAAAAGCACCAACCCTTTAAGCCTTGAATTGATCTTGTCGCTAAAACTCATTTCTTACTAGCAGAAACAATGTAACAGTTCAGAAACGTGAAACCTTTCCCTGAGTAAACAATTTATAATGTATATATTTTCTTGGTAATACAGTTTACTTTTTGAAAATTATAAGTATTAATAATAGAGTTTTTAGTATTAAAAAACATGAATTGAAAATAATATTGTAAGTATACTTTTATCTAAATAAGATTAAATCTGTTCTATATTTTCCAGGAAAAAATTAGAATAAAAGAAAAGTATAATACAATAAATTGGGCTAATGGAAATCGATGTAAATTACGCATTACTTAACGTGCTGATTCCCATTAGCCCAATTCATTGTATGTTTGAATCATCAGGAATCTCTTCGCTAAACTTATTATTAGAATAAAGAAATACACAAAAAATAATTTATAGAAAATACATAAAAAGATGAATATCAATTAAATAATATCAAACTTGTACTAATTAATAATAAAAAAATCAAACCTCTAATTTAAATAAAAAATGTTGAATTATTTTCGAAAAAACGGAACTTTTCTTATTTAATTTACAATAAATTTAAGATACTCTGTTCCGTATCAGTCACACTTTGCCTCGAGAAAAAAAGACATAAATAATAAATGAGTAAAAAATGTTCTTCAGTTTCTTACTCACAAAATTTTTCTATTTTCTGTAATACAAAGAAAGCGACTTTTATTGATAAAAGTGGAACGTGCTTTGTAAAGGCTATTTCTGAAAACATGCGGTCTGTCGCGTACAAATTTTACGCGACCTTTTATAGATAATATCCCACGACGTTGTGAATAAACGTTTATAAGATAAATTCTGCACGCGAGTCTGCGAACAAATATTTCACAAATAAACGCATATACTTTACATCATTAATTGATGTCGAACTCTTTTTTTGTGCTACAAGTACAATGCTTTCGTATGGTAAATTTGATATTCGCGGACGCACGCGAATTGCAAACCAGGTCGGCTTTAGACGCGCTACACCGTCCCCGGTATACATTCGTGAATACGATGCGGTACTTACTGTATCGCGTGGCGCATCTCGTTATCGTGCGCACACTTCCCCATTTTGCACTTACATCGCAACGACGCTCGAATGCCGGCGATGACGAATGCCTTCCCGTACGCGGCGTGCGCCGTACCTGTATTCTTGATGCAAATGCCGCTTTTCGCGCGGCGATGCCTAATGCATTTACCACGACGGTCGTAGATGCGCCGGGAAACGATCGCACCTGCAGCTTCTGCATCTTTCGTCGGAGCATTAGTGCGATATACGCGGTGGCGCGAAATATGGTGCAATTTATAAACGGTACAATTGCAATATTCATTTATTCGAATAAAGAGTCTAGAATTAAATGTTTCCAGCAAATTGAATAAAGCATTTCAAATGTATGGTGAAACAGGAAGAAAAAGGTTCGTTAATCATTTATGACGGCGGTATTACGCACACGCTCGTTTGTTATAGGTCAAACAGAATTGTCCTAATTAATGGTGCCAAATTAAACGTATAATTATATTTTCTGCGCAATGATACCACTTCTCATTACGTCTATTATTAAAATGGTCCTCGGTAGGAATTACAGTGGCAATGAAAACATGGAATGCCGATAAAATTCAATATAGGCCAATTACGAACTTGTCGCGCAACATATTACTCTTCGTTATAATTGAATTATAAAAGTGCCGTGCCTCGTATTTCGTCGAACCATCCGCCGAGCGATGACTTTCACGTAATTCGCAAATTCGTTAAACGTACAATTATGTAAGTGATGGTCATCGAATAAGAAGTCAGAGAAACACAGCGGCAGCCATAAGTAGTCCAAAAAGATTTTTAAAAATCCCTGTGTTTATCATCCCAGGTATAATAGTATGGAGCTCTGCTCCACGTGTGATAATGCAAGAATAACTTTGGCGTTTTGACTTCACGAGGAAACGTAATATAACCGATAACGCAAAAATAACGGCTGCTATATATTCTAATTTAAACTATCAAAAAGTACTATTTTAAGTAAGGGTCTAAAAAAAGAAATTTTGATTATTTTTAATCTTGAGAGTTGTTGGATCGAAATTTAGAATTTCTCGCGCATTTTGCTCAAGACTTTAAACAACACAATATCTATACTTCAATCGTTTTATTGCAAATGGTGTCACAAAAAACTCGTATTGTTTTATGCATTTACTTTCGAGTCACACCGTGCATCACCGTGGCTAATGGTTGAGAACGCGGCACTCTGCTGCGTTCTCTATTCGACGATGGTTTGGCATAACGATTTTTCTTCTAACTTATGTGCACCAGTAACCTTGATACGACCTCCGTTTAAAAAGCAAAACGATAGTTTCTTATATAGATATTTTATAGTGATTCTATGACTATTGCTCGCGGCAAGGCAATGCAAGCTGTTATAACATTAAATTGAAATATGTATATTTTGAATTTTTCATTAATAATTTTTTAAAATCTTGAAAATTAAATTATAATTACAATAAAAATAATAAATTATGATTAAAATAATTTAGTTATACTTTGCCATTTTTTTCACATTAAATATTTGCCTCATCCAGAAAAAATCTAATCTTGTACACTGAAGAAAGAGAGTCCAGTAATAACTAGTAAATGTTGAGTAAAATGATCAATCAAATATTTGGTTAATAAAATAAAAATTTTACTTTTGTAAATATTTAGTAAGTATTACCAAACATAATACAACTAACCGTTTAGTAATAATTACTAAATATTTAGAAAAATATAATTATTTTTTGTTATATTACTGAATATATTTGATTGACATTATTTCACTCTATATTTGGTAGCTATTATCAAACTTTTTTTTAGTATAATTACATTCCAATAAAATATACTAATTAATTTTTTCAATTTTTTTCAATTTTTTCTTTCCTTACAAATATCCAATTGACTATTGAAACGTTCGATTTATCGTTGCCTCTCGAATTTCGATTCCATTCAACGTCATGCTTGATAAACTTTTTATACGTCTTATTCCTTTACTTTGTCTACTTAAATGTGAAATTTCCTCAAGGATCTCGTCTGTTCATGCTATCGGTCTTGGTCACTCCTCGCCATCCATCTACTTCTTACCGTTGTTTTACTTTTATCTTGCAGAATATGTTAGGACCGATGAAACAGTATTTCTTAAGATATTACAGCGAGCAAAAGTCAGGGTTTATTATATTTTGCTATTTCTTATTTTTCTTATAAACAAGAGATATATTATAGCTGCATACAAGAGTTATTTATATAATATTAACAAGAATGTTGCGTATTTAATCCGGAATATTATTTTATAAATATATTAAAGGGGAAGTGTCATGCTAGATTTGCGAATTTAGCACACTATATTTTCAGTTTTAATTTGTTAGTATAAAAAATACGCAACTCTTTTTATTTTTACAAAAAACTGTAGAACTACAAAAAGTGCTACAGTTTCTTATAAAAATAAAAAAAGAGTTCCGCATCCGTTATACTAAAAAACCAAAATTGAAAAAGTATAGCAGCCGGAACTCTGTTTCAAAATTATCGTAGAGCATAGAATTCTACTAGAACGAGGAATGTCGCTGAAATTGCGATAAATTAACGGTATAACATTTTTTTCGATGGCAAGTGTCGTGATGTCTTATTTGTTATTTAAAGTCTATTAAAATTAGTAATTGTTGGAATTTTTTGTTTTCAATTACATATATTGATACAACTCGAGCAGGTACTAACGGGATAGTAGCCAATAAAGCGAGCACATAATAAAATATCGCGCGTCCATATGTAGAATTTTTTTTGTGTTACCACATTTTGATTATTACTTCAATGTAAAATAAACATACAACTGATATGTTATTATTTTTGTAACATTTTGATGTGTTAGATTCATGTCACCTTTCTAACTTAACAATTGCGTATGTCAATTAAAAATGGAATATTATTTTGAGTGTTTTTAATACAATTGTTTCAATTAATCTATATACCTCAAAGTCAATTTAATATCTAAGAATTTTTTCATTCACATTATACGAACAAAAATGTTTTATTAACATTTTCTTACAAGTTACTGCAACTACTCTTCTATGTACTCTATTTATTTTATATGTTAGTTTTAAATCATCCTTAAAGTCAAAATAACAAATGTAAACTATTGTGTCAATTATTTAACATTACTAGTTCGTTAATAAATAACACAAGACGAATGAGTTACTTTAACTTAAAATTTAGAGTGGACCTCCTGGGACATGTAAAAAATGTCAAAATTAACATTTTCTTTTTTACTGTGCAAGAGATGATTTTTTAAAGAACTAATTTGAAATTTTATTCTCACATACGATAAAACAATAAATTAAAAATAATTAAATCCGAAAAACGATTTAAAAAATTAATAATAAAACATTAATTTAAAATCAACCATTCTATAAAAACGTAAAATTCTGAACTCGTTTTGTCAGAATCTTTTATAGAATGTAATATGCAATGTAAGTAGAATTTTTCAAAGTAAAGTATGTATAATAGTCTGGCTATAAGCCAGGCTATTTCAAATGATATACTCGGTAAAAGGAGTAGACGGAAACTTAATTTTGTTGCATGTATATATCTTGAAATGTTCAAAATATTCATTAAATAAGAGCTTAATGAGATCTAAATGCAGATCCTTATTAAGATGAATACGACTATGTCAGCGTGCTCTAAATGTGCAACGTACTGATAAATCAAGAGATAAAGATAAGAATAACGCATTTATGATATAAATAAAATTTAAAAAGACTACTTTTGTGTCAGTTCTACGATGAAGATGTTATTATTCTCCTATCACAAACTGACATAGTGTGACCCGACAGACTTCGTTTTATTATAAACGCCACCGAGTTATTATAGTCGAAAGAGATTATATTGGCTATGTTGACCCGCGGTACGTCGAGTTTAATCTATCAGCAAGAAGATCGAGCACCTGAATACATTAACCCCTTAAGGTTTATCTTTCGTTTTCTATCGTGTACATAAAATGTGTATTGTATATGTTGATTGCGAAACTGTGTACAATGATTCCTATTTAATAAATAATAAAGATATTTTATATGATTAAATATATTATTAATCGTTCATATATTGTTCCCGCATAAAAGAATATAAGACAATTAAATATCTTTTCTTTATGGAAATGCAGCTTTGTAGGTGGAAAAATTTTTTATCAATTATCTGATTCTAACTTCTATTTCTTGTGAATCGCGATTAAGAATATTTAATTAGAATTCGATATAGCCAAAACGATTTGAGTTTTCAGAATCGTTTGATTATGATTTCTCTTCTCTGCGAACTCACAATATATTAAATATTGTCACATGGTTACTACTATGATATCGACAGTTTTCGATTTTATTGGAAGGCCGCAATTGCATGTGCTGAAACGCTCAGTATTTTATATCGCGCAATAGTTACCGGAAAAATCGTAAGAGACAGAGAGAGAGACATAGAGAGAGAAAGAGAATACGGACGAATGCAGATGTTCTGGTGACACAGCGAAACGTGATATCGCATATCGATTCCGAAATCCCTCGTGTTTCCTCTGGCGTAGTCTCGATTAATCCAACATCCAGACCAGTGGTTTCCGAGAAAGTTTTTTCAATATTCAAAACGAAAGTTACAGAAGCAACGACATGTTACACATCAATAACATCAATGAAAGTTTCACAAGTTTATTGCTAAAGTGATTAATACGAACGGTTAAATCCAAGATGAACGGAACGTTCTCTTTCATTTCGTGATCTTTTTCTTTTTATTACCTCAAGAGAGAAGTTTTGTAAACCAGTAGTACTGTACAGTGTGCATAGTTCAAGGAAAATAATGCTTGCAAGTTTATGACAGGGTAATATTTTTACTTTTAAAAATGCTTAATATTCTACAATATTAAAAAGTGCATAAAAATATTATACTTAGTTTGCAAATAAAAAATTGCTACGTAAAAAACATCCCCGATTCAAATCGCAGTTACTGTACTCAAAATGACATGAATCGATAGGCTTTCGTTTATACATTCCAAAATAAGTCGATTTTTTGCACACTTTTAATTAAATCTAATTTCACACTAGCCCTCCCAACCACGAGCAAATTAGATTTAACTCTTCTCAATCGATAGATTTTCATTTGCACATTCGAAACAAATCGATTTTTCACACGTTTACATACGTTTAATTAAAAAGTCATTAACAATTAAAGTTTTGAGGACAGTCGACTTATATAGGTAGATATATCTAAAGGTTCAAGTCACAGTACTTTTATCCAAAATAACTATAATTTTGGATAAGTTTATTTAAAAAATTTATTAACAAAATAAAGACAATAAATATCTCTCTCTGTCTCTCTTCTTTAAAGATTTCATTAGATCGTAATTTATACAAAAAAAAATAAAAGGTTTCAATGTAGTAATCAATTAATATTAATCCATTTATAATAAAAATTATGTAAAACATTATTTTTACGAATAATGACGTGAATAAAAAATCAATATACGTAGATTTCACGCAATCCATCAGTGCATTTCAGACATGTATCATCTACTGATGGGATATATCATTCAAGCGTATTCAGCAGCATCCCAAGGATAGAACACCGAGAGAGAGACACGATACACGTGGGAGCCATTTCGTCTCAAAGATATTCGAATTTCGGAAAGTTCATATGCGTCCCGTATGTATAATATCTGCGCATTGGTAGGTAGGTTCTTAAATAGAACAATCCTTAAGGATTCTTCTTCAACCCATTTTCTTCGCACTGTCTGTTCTTTATCATTCTAATTAAAGAGATTTAATTCTTTATAAGACACGCGATGATATAGGATAACTCCGGTATATACGCCGCACCTATCAAAAATTTAATTTATTAAGTATTATTTACTATGTTTAAAATAAACGAACTATATCAGTAAAAACTTTGTACTGTCTACTATTATGAAAAAAATATTAGAAATCCAAAATATTTAGTTTTTGTATATTAAAAAATAAACTTTTTGAAATATCTTGCATTTTTACTATATATAGATAATGGGTGGGATATATGGCAAAAATGCAAGGGTTTCAACAAACTAAATAAAGAGAGAATACGAAAGCAAAGCACTTGTATTGTGCTATACAACATGCTTTACTATTCCCCTCTACACGTATGTATCATGAAATAACCACTAGGTCTTTTACACGCCTTACAGTAATCATTTTATGTAGATTATAATGTATGATGATGCTACTTGTTACACACATAGTGACAAATCGATTCAACTCACAATAATTTCATTAATATTAATAGTAAGAAGCTGAAATTATAACTCAATACTATAATATAACATAAAGGCACGTAACAGAGTAGTTGCGAGAAAATTACCCCCACTCCTTCTATTTTTTCTGACTTCCGCGGCGTAAATCCCAGCGCGGCGTATATATACCGGAGTTACCCTAACTATTTAAATAAATATTTATAATTGTACAAAATCATAATCACAGTCACAATTATGTTTATCAATGATAAAATATGCTAAAAAGAATGAAACAAAAACACCATCAATATACTCTCCCTTTCAGATAAATGTTCCGAAACTTTTAAATTTGTTCAGTCAAATAAAATATTACATTATTTTCGAATAATATAATAATTTTATGAGTAACACAAAGATTTCCATTTAAACGGTTTGTGTACTCTTATTAGATATAGCAAGCTACGAGCAATATATAAATTATTTCCATAATACTATTTGAGACAATTAAGCAATACAATATAATGTACACATAATACAACATTCGAGAGTTAGCCTCTAGAAATCATAACAATGACAAGGAGTGTAGAATTACGTCTCTTAATCTCTGAATGAAAGAGGTCATCACGAGCATTTAATAATTAATCGGCTTTGCCATGAAGAACTATGTAGCACACAAAACAAGCTTTATTCGCGTTTCAAGGGAGTCGCGCGCGTACACAAAGCCGAGAGGGTGACTCTCAGTTAGGTTGAATTCACGATGAGCAGCTAGCTTTGACCACGTCCTACATCGATGTAACGAGAATACTGCAGCGCGACTGTCATTAGAGGAAACATCAGGTCTTCATTTAACAAGAGCTCGGTATAATGTCTCCTGTAATCTTTGGTTAGCATAGGCCGATAGACTGAAGTATTTCCTAATTGTAAGTCTTTGTAATATCATTGCTTTCATATCAAACGTTTGCGAAAAAGACCAAAGGAAAATAACTATTCAGTTTGTTTGATATTTTTCAAAATATTTGATAAAAATATATTCAGTTGTTTCAATTAACTACTAAAACATATGCATGTCATCGAAACAAACATAAAAATGTATACATAAATGAACTTGAAATAAAAAATATTTTCTCCCTAGTTGATAAAAAAAAAACATCAGACCTTTTGTATTTTATTGGAAATTTCGCGAAACAGAGTTTGCCAGAGCTGTTCGTGATGACGAGGATAACACGTGCCTGAATTTATATAGCGGACGTGTCACAAAATACTTAAATCCCGAATGCAAGAGCAACCACTTACTGGAACACTGTAATTCGCGTATTTACATGCATTGAATTGCAAATATTCCGACTACGAGCTGAATTCCGTCGTTCACGTTTTGTGTAAGAGTACCCATGTTAATAATTACAAAGTTTTAGCTTGTTCCTGAACCTACTTTACTGATCCTATCCAAATGTAATTCGTCTAAGAATTCAGAACTCATAATATAGTCTTTTCCGAAATATTTTTCTAAGTAAAATTTTTGCATTAAACTATAGCTATCTATTAATCTATATTAGCTATCTCAATTCCATCAATAATTTTACCGTCTTATCTTGATTTTCAATCAAATTTCCTAAAAACTCGTTTTCTTTCATCGATCCACCGGAATAATTACAATTACCATCAAAATCGAAGTATACCCCATTAAAGTTCTTCGCTCGTAAGCAGCCATTCGTATAACGAGAATGCGGTTAAGAAGTGATAATTAAAAGAAATATTAGCGGCACATTCGCTCGAAAGTTCGCACCGAAGATTTCAACTTACGGTTAGTTTAATCGGTTTTGTAATAGAAAGGAATTCCTTAACATTCCACAAAGAGAGGCGTAACAGTTTCACTGGCTATTTTAATAATAAAATTACTGGTTTCGCCATTCTTCCTACTGTGCAAAGGAAAAATTTGCAATTCGCCAGATTTGCAATTCGCTCGTCCGCAACGAGTACCACTAAAGAATACCAAAATTAATGATATAAATTAGAGAAGTGTACGATGTCTTTAATATTCATTTTATAACTTCCAAGAGGATTTCGAATCACCAACTTTGTCGACAATTCAAGTTTCGTGATAATTATTACGTCATACAACTTGAAGTTTGAACATTTGCAAATATTAATGTTTAGTGGTATTTCAATAGTGATATATGCTATAAATAGGTTCAAATTAATGATAATGTAACAAATTACATAAAATCAAGATAATATTATAAATATTTTAGAAAAATAGAGATAATATTATATTTTAGCAAAAAAAGAATTATTAAAATCTATAATTTATTATAGGATATATTTGTAGAAAATTGATAATCTATAATAAATATACACAATAAAAGAATAGCTTTTAAATCTCGTATTATTAAATCTCTTTTTAAGTCCAGTTACCAATGAATAAAAATGAATAAACTATGAAAAATTATAAAATTAATTTATTATTCTAATCATCTTTATTTATTGATTAATTTATATCAATGAAAGCACAAACATTTAATAACATATTATGCGAATAACTATATTATCACGTATATAATACTGATAATATACTAATAGAATAATCTGCAGAATATTCATAACAATTGTACAATACTCTAATAATACTACGTTCCACAAAAGTAGTCTGCTTCTTACAATAAGCTGAGTACACTGTCACAACTTCTTGATCTCTAGTATGATTAATGATTCATGTACGTTTCAAGATATAATACTTTATCGTGAACATCTTGCCTGTTTCACTTTTTGATACGAGATTTATGTAACAACTACAAGTTTAATTTTAAGAAATTAAATAATGACGAATTCTCTAAAATATTGTAATTACCTAATACTGTATATAATAAGATATACACTAATATAATAAAGAAATAAAACATTTTAATACTATAAGCCGAAATTTTTTTATCTAAAAATAAAACGAACTTAGAGATGTGCAGAGAGAATACGAAAGACATGTTTATATTTGTATTGTAGATACTTGTACTAATTTCATTTCTCTTGGCAATGCCGTGCCGGCTGACAAGTTTCCCTTTGCTGCGCGTATAAAGTTCAAGCCTAGGAAGTTAGGCGATAAATTCCGTACAAAGAGATACCACGAGTCTCCCGCGATTCTTAAACTCTAACGATATTGTCGGCGTCGCGTTAAAATTTATGAGCGAAAATCCGTGCCGAAAAGTACAACGATTAATTTAGGCAACGAACATTCGTAACGCGCTGCACTCTAACAAGAAGATTTTTATCTTTATATCTGTAAAAGTTAATAATCACTAGAGAACTATGAAATACGAGACGTTTCTAAATAAGAAATAATAATAAAAAGCAATTCGAATATCTCCGTCTTTTTGCAGCAGATATTTAAAACAGGGCTAGCTTAAAAAAAAAACTTTTTTATAATATTATTTAAAGTATGTTTGAAGCATTAAAAACATATTTAAAAAGAAATACCACACCGAAAGAAAAGATTGGCTGTTGCAGCAAATTAGATGGTAAAATATGACATAGCATTGTTAATTGGTTGCTACAGCCAATTAAAAATGTTATGCCATATTTAACCATCTAATTTGTTGCAGCAACCAATCTTTTCTTTCAGTGCATGTCTTATTCTTTAAAACAAAATATTAGTCTTTGCCAACCCTAATTTAAAGAATATATTTTAATTATTTTAATTATTACATGGTACTATCTGAAAGATTAGATTACGGAATGTGGAAGATGATCCAAACACGAGTTCTAATATTATTTTTATGAAAATGTTCTATTACATTCGAGTTCTGAAAATTCAGCATTTCGTATGTGGTAACGTGACATATTGAAATATAATAAGATAAGCGAAATTTTCCCGGCATTATGTGCATCGTTATACTGTTAAAATGGAAATATGAAATATATGCAAAGCACAGAATACCCGCTAGGATAGTAATGTATCCCTTTTGTACATTTGTTCCATTTACATCCATCGCGTGTTTCATGAACGGGAAATGCAACGATGACGCAACTTGCAACCAAGCGTTTATATGCGACCGGAAGACACATTCGTGTATTAAAAAAGTCGTAGTAAAGCACGTGTGGTATAGAATACGAGCGGCTTTATATGCGAGAGTACGATTATAATAATACCATAGATATGACATTACAGTTACATTTTACTAGTTAGATACGTTTTATAACTGAGAGAGAGAAAGAGAGAGGGAGAAAGCTCTAAATAAATATATAAAAGTTACCCCCAAGTTAAAGTTTATTCTGCTTGTTTTATCTTTATGTTCCATTAATTCAACTTGCATACAAAGATTTTCAAATTTCACTTATGTCAAAAATAACTTTTTCTCTCTTATTATTATCTATCTATAATTACAAAAAGACAACGAATATTTTATTAAAAAAGTTTTAGAAACACTGTTACGAGTAGCTATTTTAAGTTCTACCTACATGAAGAACACAAAAAATTCAATCAAATGTCAGACGTCTACATATGTAAAAATAGTTTCTTACACTCTGCTTCTTCACGGAAAGAGTAATTTTGCTGAAAAATCTACAAATTTAGATAAATATAGATCTGAAAATAATTTTGCTGGATCATCAAAATAATTATGTAGGACGATAAAATTAGTTATTAGAGTATCAAAACATTTTGCAGCATTGCTCATCATGCTCAAGATTCCTACAAAATTATATTTTGATGATTCAATAAAATTATTTTCAGAT
>NW_017299882.1:665676-670283 GCF_001594075.2 Trachymyrmex cornetzi | reverse complement strand
GCATCTAGCTAAATTTTTAGATTCTTCAGTAAAATTGCTTTTTCTGTGTACTATACCAAGTGTCGTTACATTGTTTTATTTTACGCGACGTATGAAATATTATTTGCGACAAACCGATTATTGAAGATATTCGTAATTTACATATCCATTTAATGATTAAGCAACGTGCTATGCTTGCAAATTGCACTGTGTTTGCGCTTTTGCGTATTTTACGAAGAGATGCGCGCGGTTATATGATACTGTATAAACGCATAACCTCGCGTGTTGCATCGTCGCAGAACGAGCAAACTTCGAACGGAGTTTGGAAATCGATATTCGAGTTAAGCTTCCGCTTACAAACGTGTCGATTCTAGTTTCCACAAAGCTGGGCTATAGCCATTGGTGAAGAAATATTTTTGGTACGTTTCCTCCTCTTACGTCTCACGATAAGTTTATAGAAACGCGCTTTTCAATAAATAAAAATACAAATTATATGAAACAGAGAAATAAAAAGAAATATGTATACTATTTTGCCTCCTATTTCATATAATTCTATATTTCATATAATTCTATATTTTCACTAAGAGAAATTATTTTCAATGCGACACATACTTACGTTACAGTATATAACTTATTTTTGGATTAAAATGCATAAATAATATGAATATTTAAACGTTATTTATAGTATCAGTTAGTATATGAATATATAGTAATATATGTAATTCAATAGTTCTCGCGAAGCCACTAGAGCTCGAGTTGAAAGGATGAAATTACTCGAAGCCACAAATTTTAGTGAAGCATGTCAATCAGTCATGTCAATCAATAATTAACTCGTATTCCCCATTAATTGAGTCTAATCCTAAATGCGTAACGACTACTCCATCATTAGTAGCCGACAACAGTTACAAAATGGAATCAATTAACATAATATGACTAAAATTATAAATCGTACGCATATTTAATTTCTATTTTTTTTAATTAGCGTTATTCTGCTCACATTTTAATATATTTTAATACTCTTATGTTTTACTTGGATAAAATAATGTTCTTACAAAGAACGTATAAGAACTTCACACTTTTACTAATTCACATATTTTAAAAGCCAAACGAAGAAAAATGGTAGTTGCTTTAAACTACGAACGCTAACTTTCGTGATAAACATTCAAAATTAAAACAGAGTTTCACAAAGTTATACTTTAAGGATGTTAATGGGTGATAAAGTCTTATTTGCCAATGATTTTCAAATAGACTTGACTATCTATAGTCTATATAGAATATATATACTATGAATTATAATATAAATTATTATGTAAACTATATCTACAGTTACCAAGTTAAAACGAAAATTATGAAGGAAAATTTTATTAACACATAAATTCATTAATTTTTATACTATTACTGTCAACGAACCTTCACCAAATATTGTCATCTAGTAGAAATATTTTATACACGTTAATTCTGCTTTTGTTACATATTTAATTAATTAACTAATTAAATAGTCGACTTTCCAAAAGAATAGTTGAACCAAAGTTCTCCAGGGAGAAATTTTATTCTTAAATCGCATCAAAATAAAAATCCAATAATACATAAAAAATCAATGAATTCATATTGTGGATAATACATCAACCAATTGCAAGGTTGTATTTTTCATTACATAGATAACAAAATTAATAATTATAAAACTTTTATCAATAATTTCATTAATTCTAATAATAATTTCATTAATTTAAAACAGTTTTATTAAACGTTTAAATTATGATTTAAAGATTTTAATAAGTAAATTATTTTTTATCAAATTTGGCTAAAGAAAATTCAATCTTAAACCATTCCAAGACTTTATTGCTCTTAATTTAAAGAAGAGAAGATTGAATGCGTGTTAATTACTTCTACACATATTTCTCATACATTTTCAACCACAAAGAATAGGGTAACATTAACAAGCTCAGCAGTTAAATGCGTCGAGATTGCTGCGCTGCAATATTAAGCTTTTGCACAATCCAACTTAGTTAGTTTTAACAGTTTTAGTGTTTTACATGCCAAGTTGGCAGGAACAATAAAATTATGTTAAAGTGTAACGTATTATTTATGTTTTTATACATACATAAATAAGTATGAAATATACAACACACATGCAAACTGAATGTGTGCATAAATTAATATCATGGCACACATTGTGCAAAAATTTGCGAAACGTAGAAGGTTAAAACAAATACAAAATATAACAGATGAGATTTACATTCTCTTGTATTATTGCATTCATCAAACTTTTGTCTCATACGCAAGTAAAATTAAGAACACTTATACTTACGTAAGTGTTTATATACAGCCGATAATTATAACAATACGACAATAGCATTCCATAGATTGAATAGATTGCAGATTTACTCACGGTAGCAGGATATTTGCCCGTATCCCAACTGCTCCTGTGTGCTTTGGATTGTTCCAGCCGATTGCTCGTCCCAATATCGTCGAGGACGCTCACTTACACTTGTTTACGAATCAATCGGAAAAATGCGGATAATTACGCCCGTTACAAAAAGAATCGATACAAATAGTTGACGTGATTGACATTCCCAGTGGATACAAGTTACCTGTTGTAATTTCCCACTCAATAATATAACTGCAATATAACACACGTGTATATTGTTGAGTAGAAAATTACAACAGGTACGTTACATATATAACTTTGTGTTCACTGGGTTGTCGCATATATATTGTACTATAAAGGTAGACGCACAGTCTTGCATAACGCATAATGCATAAGAAAATGAACTTATCAAAGTCCTTCATTTCCTTCCTTTCGATAAAACAAAATATTTTGATTGGTTGATTTTCTATGCTTTATGCATTACGTGTTATGCAAAGGTCTGTGCTCCAGCCTTATGGCTACGTTCCGTAAAGCACATATAATGCGCATATGATGTAACATTTTATACTTGTTCAGCGAATGTTAAACAAGGATAACATGATACGTCATATGCAATATACGCTTTGCGGTACCAAGGATATGACGGATGCGAGAACGCGTAACGTAGTGCAACTCGACGTGTCTTCGCACTTTGCCGACTCGATCTTATCGGTCGTCTACGATGCAAAGAAAATAACGGCTGCATCTTCAAACTTGTCGCGACAACAAGACCAATGAGACTCTTCTCTGTCCCTGCAACAAAAGCAATGTTAAATATATATATATATATACTCTGAATAATTTATATAATTCTTTTCTTAGAAAACAGGTTTTCTTACAAGTTTATGGAAAAAAAACAATTTTGCTGAAACATCTAAAATTTTAGTTAAATAAAGGATGTTTTCCAATAAAAGCACAAGGATTTACTTAATCTTTTTTTAACAATTTTTGGCAAACAATAATTCACTGTGTTACACTGTGTTCTTGTTGGAAAATGGCTATAGATCTGAAAATTATTATTTTATTAGACTATCAAAATAATTATGTAGGACTCAAACTAGTTGCTATAATAAAATGTCAAAAAATTTAATATTGTTTATCATATGTATTTCAATTTTTCACATCATTATTTTACTAGTTTAACAAAATTATTTTCAGATCTGTATTTAACTACCTTTTTTGATGCTTCAGCAAAGTCATCCGTGCATTTCTTTCAGTCGAAGGATTTCGATAAGATCTCGAAATATGCAATCGTAATATCAACTATCAAAATCTTTAAAATAAAATTCAATTAAGATGATTAAAATTAATTAAGGAATAGAATATTAAAAAAAAAATTCACGGAAATATAAATAGCGTCTAATTTTCGCTGCGAGGAAAGAATAATTTTGTTAAAGCATCTAAAAATTTAAGCAGACAGATCTGAAAATAATTTCGTTGGATCATCAAGATAATTACAGTGAGTGCAAAAAGTATTCGTACAGAGAAAATATTTTTTAAAAAAACTTTATTTTTAAAAAGTAAGTATTATCCAGCGAGAAATGAGTCATCGAATTGATGTCGAATCAATAGCGATACGATGATTTTAATACCAATTTGATGTCGATTCGACGTTTGGCTAACGCTCATTTCTTGCTGGGTAATTAACAATTTATTCATAAAGGATAAAATAGACTATGTTTCTTAAAATTACATATACCAAAAAGATGTGTATTAATTATAGAAAATATATCATTTGAAAAATAAGCGAAAATTAAAAATTGTACTGTTTGGATGCTCAAAAAGTATTCGTACCAGTCAAGAAATTTAGCTTCTAAAATCAAGAATGTATGCAAAGCTCATTTGTTAATGTAAGAACAGAATATATTAATTGTATAAAATTGCTAATTAATGTTTATTTTCTACAAGACTTTTTTTTATAAAAAATTTCCTTGTACGAATACTTTTTGCTCTCACTCTATATAGAAAACTTAAGCATGTTGAATAATGCTTCAGAAGATTTTAACACATTCTAGTAATCAGTTTGAGTGTCCTACATACATAATTATTTTTATAGTCCAATAAAATTATTTTCAGGTCTAAGTACATCTAGCTTTTTTAGATACTTCAAAACTGTCCTTTTCGTAGGAAAAAGATTAACGTCGGTGTCTCTGTTTAATGCATTACTATCTCAGTTTAATACATTACCGCCTATATAACGGTTTGTTTGAAGCTTCGTCTC
>NW_017299882.1:546261-658388 GCF_001594075.2 Trachymyrmex cornetzi | reverse complement strand
CTCTTGTTTATATATATGTTTTTTATATTTATAAATTATATTAAATTAATATAAAAACAAGATCAGGAGGGCAAGGAGCCGATATAACAAAAACAAGATTTTAGAAAAACGAAGTAATATATTAAAGGAAAGTTACATTTTAAGAGATAAAAAAACACACAGTTTATGTGTTTTTTTATCTCTTAAAATGTAACTTTTCTTTAATATATTACTTCGTTTTTCTAAAATCTTGTTTTTGTTATATCGGCTCGTTGCCCTACTGATCTTGTTTATATATTTTGAGCCTTATTACTAATTTAATTTAAATTAATATATTTAATTTTAAATTAATATAATGTTTAATTTAAATTATTATTTATTTAAAATAATGTAAAAGCATATTGTGTGTGTACTTATATTTACCTTTTTTTAGCCGTAAATATTTTGACAATTCAGGAATTAATTTTTCTTTAAAACAAATTCAAAATTTAAAGACTTACACATACAATAATTTTTAATTCAAATTCTTAGCTATCCAGTCACGAATTATTATAAACTAAGCAACTCTGAATTAGCTGAAACTCGCGAATAGAAAGAGAATGATTTCTAAACGTTAATTATAAGTCATAAATATCGTGGTAGATCGAGGTCGACAAGTGACCGTCGCAAAATTCTCATTAATCGAGCGAAGCGAAGCGGCCAAAAAGGGACCGATAAATCATGAGTTCGTTAATCTAGCTGCAGAGTTTGCCAATATTTCACGAACGGTAATAGGTAAATCGGACTGAGTCGCGAAATCGAGAGATCGAGCACGGTCGTCGAGGGAGCCGCGATCGATTAAATATCGGTCACTATTGGTTCTCGTGCACTCGAGCAGATTACGAGAGTGGCCGAAGAAGGTCAAGTGAAATCACGGAAGGAAATCCAAGGGGCGCGATTAGGCGATGGCAGGACTGGATTATTCGGACCGAGAGCTTTCGATTCGCGGCGATCTGAACGTCGCGACGATTGAAATCATGTCGGTTTAACTTTGAACTAAAGCGCTACGGGAAAGATGATGTTTTCCTAATTCTGTTTCTTTATCGTTAGTAGACGCGAAATGGGATAAAAGCAAGATTTGTGGGACGTAATCTTGTTTACCACACGTACACAGCGCGAAGAAGTTCTGCAATGCGGGTATTTCTGAGTGCCAAACGTGCCAAATATTTTATTTCATGACTTCCTCTCTATTAGATATAAAATATCAAGAAATAAACGAAGTTTAAATTAAATAAAATCTAAAAATAATAAGAAGATATCGCTTTCTTACTTCAAAAGTGGCACCATTAAAAAATGTGATTTTTAAGTTATTATCATGAATTAAATAAATATTATTTCATCAATTATCAAAAGTGAACTAACTCAACTTCATAAAATTGTCGAAACATTACAACTCAAAAAGGGTGTTTTTTTTAATAGTCAAAAGGTTTTTTTATAGGTGAAACGAAAATGACAAAAATTACATTTATGATCATATTAAAAATATATTCTTTTTACCGATATTATTTGATTAATCAGTTTTTTATTATGGTGAAAAATAATTTTTCCTTTTTTTCAGAAACAATTCTTTTTATGTCAATTAAAGTAAGAAAAGATATATGTATAGGACTTTGGTAATATAATTGAATTCTTACGTGTTCTTATTTTAATAGTATAGTATACTATTTAATAATTTGACCTACTGATCCTTATTCAACAAAGCATTGAGAAATGCACAAGTTCGCGCAATGACAAGATGGCCCAAGATGGCAGTCAACGTTATTGTGTTACGAACGGCTTTGGGGATGCAGTCAAATCTCGACGCAAGGCTATTTAGGCTTATCAGCTTTAATTGGCTTCGTTTGTAATTACGGCATGAGAGAAGTTCGCGATAGAGTTGGTACAACCGAAGACAATGAAGAAGAAGGCCGGAAGGAGAGGGTGGTATAACTCGAATAGCTTACGTTGACGGGGGCTGCGTTCTGAAGAGATCAGGGAAATGAGTTCAGAACCAGCATTGTTGCTCCTCCCGGACGAGAAGACCTGATACAGATTCTCGCTACAGACAAAAGACTTCTCTCTTTATTCGCCAACGAGGACATTGTCGCGGATACTCGATAACATAATATCATATTCGCTTCGCAAAGGAGACATTCGAGATATCAACCGCATTTAATTGTAGAGTATTCGGATACGAACAGTTTTACCGTATACAGTAATTTGAGTGTACAGTAATTTACTTTCAACATAACAAAAAGCGAAGAGTCACTTTAAATAATACTTTCGAGGTATATATGATTGAGAAGATCAGATAAACTCTTGAGAGACCTCCAGTGAACATGAGCTAATTTTGCTAATACTATAGGGATTAACTTGTAAATTCTTCATTTCACAAATCTCACGTGTGGCAGAGCTTTGTTTTCATAAATCTTCCTTTTCATAGATCCTTGACTGCTACTGCGTACCGTAAACTAAAGGTAATAATTCTCGAGCATGTAACTGCAAGTTTGCAGCTCGTGTAACAGCGATGGCTCTTGAAACTGTAACTTGGGAGCAAATTGCGAAGCCACTCGCGCGTTACCACGTTACAAGCGTGTCAAATCGTTTGACTGAGGCAGACACATTTTTTCGGTTACCGCACAAACACGCGAGGCGCACCCATGCGGTCGCTTCCTGGGCCTGAAAGGATGGGCACGCTACTTTGCCCGAGAAAGGGAGAGGAAAGAGAGGCGTGGGAATGGCCTCCTTTATGTCGAGTTACGTTTCGGCATAACGCTCTTAAACTACTTTCAGAAACAATATACATACCGCATGAAACATTCCACAAATCCACTGTGTTTACATGATAAATTGTACTGCGTTTATAACGGCGACAATTGTCTATGTATTCCCTTAGCAGTCATCACATAATCCTTGAAAAAGAACGATCATGTTTTTATCATTTATAGGATTAGTATCATATTATTATATTTACATTTTATATAAATACAAAAATATTAATTATTTGACCGTATATATTGTAATTAGACAGTCTATAATGATCAGTTTTATCATGATCTCAATTAACTTTACTCATAATTTACCAAATTTTTTATCTCTTTCCCCACTTATAATTCTACAATTAAGATAAAGAGTCGATTGGAGTTAACCGATATTGATAAAACCAATCATAAATCTTTAACTAACCCTTCTCGAGAGAATTCTGGGACCTACCATCTTCTGGATATCGAGTAGTTGCTACTTCAAAATTTCATATTCAAGAATCGACTGGCAAACCTCATCATCGAGATCTCCCGATGGTACCTTTGCTTCGATTGCCAGCCTTTCCCAGACATTCCCGAAATTCAATCATCCTCTCCAACTATTCGCCAAGAGCGATGTCAAGAGCGGAAGTACATCATTCCGCTGCCGTTGGTTCCCCCGACGAGGGTCGCCAGTTGCGAGGACGCCGCATCATGCTGTCCTCCTCTTTCTCTATAAGCTACAACACATGACGTGAACACGTGGAAAGGAGAGATCGTCGTCAAAGAGACCTTTCTCTCTCCTCCCTCCACTTGGAGCACAGGCTCTATCTCTCTTCTCTCTGTCTCTCTCTTTCTTTCCCTCTTTCTCTTCCGTTTCTGTCCTTTGGTAACCAACAGGTAGAAAGAGAGACAGGTGGCTTGGCGATGTATGCATGATGCCGGGTGCGATACGACAATCCTGAACTCTGGCCAGTGTCCGTGATGACTACCTCGTGAATCGACGTGTCTGTTCGATAAATGATATAAAGCTGGTTTCCTTTGTGTCTTTTGTGAAATTAACCAAAGTCTTTATTAATATGTGAGTCTAATGATATTAGAATCACTGATTATTATTGATGTTTTGTGACAAGTACGCGCAGCGTTTGAAATTGTAAATCTTTCAAAACATTTTATTTCTTAACTTAAACTTATCGTCACAATGTGGAAATATAATTATTGAATAGTAAATTAATAAAGTGAATTGATTCGCGGTTTTTATCAGTGTAAGTTAAGAAACAAAAGTGAAAGTGACGATAATTTGTTAACTTTCGTGGTTTTGTATTAACGAAATTAATTTTTTAATACAATTGAACATCAAAGCCAGTACTAATCCAAGCGGTATTTTAACTTAACGTAAACGTTTACTAAAATTTAGCAATTAATTTAACTATTAAACAATTTCATAAATTTAGTAAAACTTTCAATTAAAACATTTTGTTAATGGTACCTATATAAATCCTTGATTATACAATGATATATAAACCATTAATTATATAAAGGTTATAAATCCTTGATTATATAAAATATTTCATTATATATGTACTCATTTATATATTTTTGTTTCGATTAGTCTTAAAAGCAAAGGTAAATTTAAAATTCACTTTAGAAGTTACTTTAAAATAATTATGAATCAATTTCGTTAAAAAATATTCTATTCCCTATCACGAAAAATTTGTAGGGCATAAAAATAATCTTCAAATTTTAGATATTTTAATCTGCAGAATAGTAAAATGTCAATCATATGTTAATTTCCGTATCATTAAGATTACATTGTATTTAATTACGCATAATGATAAGAAATAACTACTTTATTTAATTTTGTTAATTTAAAAAATAAAATTGTGTATGAATCACATATATTACTAAAATAATTTACGTATAGACAGAATCTCGAGGAAAACATTGCTATACCTTCGTGATCTGTTTTCGGTCTCTCCTTTCAATAGATAATAGATGTCGATCGTGGTGTTCTATCAAATTCTGTTAGCCGGAAATATTTGTTCGATAATATTGGCAGGCGACTAGATGGAAATCATCGCGGCTACGGCTCTATTGACAAATGGTTATCTATGGTATTGTCGTTAATGATTATTCTCTCTAGTTAATATTTGTTTTCGTTAACAAGATTGGACAGGTTTACGACTCCTACCCGTACCGGCTAATTTTCAGTCAAAACAGCAAATTAATATTGAATTTGAAGGTGAATAGCTTGGTCAGATATTAATTAAATTAATAGATACTAAATTTAATTAATTAAATACATAAATGTAAAAGATGTATATTTACAATATGTGTATACAATGTATGTATATAATAGAAAATGGATAACGCGTACTATTATCTTTATTTACTTTCTTCGCAATTTAATTATACGGGATTAATGATCATTTTCGCACTTATTAATGCTATTGTACGTTCGAAACGTTATGGTTCGTATGACGGTGTAAAAAAATTACGTTACATAGGAAGCTATCTCATTTCCATTTCTTTTCACCGTGCGTACATTCATGATCCGCTTGCTCACATGAGTTTGCCCGTTGATCGACGGTACCATTCCGAGTGTCCTCCACGCCCTTACCGCTCAAATTTATACGAAGCATAATACCGTTGACACGCCCCGGAAACTCGCATTTCATGAGAAAGGAAGTTCGCCACCTTCCCTTTTGCTCTTTCCCCTTTCTCGCAGTATAAATTTTCTACGGCGAACGCAGCGATAAACTTAAGATGAATTCTTTTTCGGCTACGGGACGATAGATAAATAGAAAGCGCAGCTACGTGATTCGAAGCCACAAGTACAACACGTATTCGCATCTTCTTTCTCGTCCTCCTAGTCATTCCCCGCGGATTACTTTCACACGTTTCACGGTTATGTATCTCGTCTCGGTGGTGTCTGAAAGGTAATTCTCCGCTGGGATCAAATTCTCTGATCACTCACGACGTGCGCGCGACAATCAGCGACAATGTGATGCGACGTCGCGAGATCGGCTAAACGTCACGTTTCGACGAGACAGATTTATTGTATGAGCTCTGTCTTGATACGGGACATGAATAACTCATCGTACTTATCTACGAGACGTGTATTTAGCGCAAAAGAGGCAGGGGTTGGATTTAAAAACTAGAGATAAACTAAAGAATTTATAATATTTCAAGGTCTGTGTCTCAAAATCATAAATGTCATAATCGAATTAATCTATATGCTCTAAAATATTTGAAGAAGATAAAAATTAAATTATTACGAAAATATAATGATGATAATTAGATAAATTTTATCAAGAAATTTTCAAATAAGCTATTATTAATACCTTTTTATTAAATCAATATATATTTATATATAATAATCATTTAAATGTCATTTAAAGTATCTAATCTGTCTAACATTTGTATAGTATTTCCATTTATGTGCATAGATACTTTAACCAACTGCATTATTAGGTATATACGTACTGTAGACGTCAGTGCTGCTGAAACGAGCATCCAGGCGTGACATTTTAGGGCTTCCCCTACACACACACATAAAAACGACAGAGATACATTCATCGTAGTATCAGTATAGTCATTTACCGACGATCTGTTGCGATTCTACTTCCGTCATGTGGAAATTTGCTATTCCACAACGCATAATCGTAACCGCGCTCTCGTAAATTCCACGACGTCGCTGTCACTCCATCGTGCCAATTATTTCACACTTTGTACACATTCGAAATAAAAAATTTTTATTATTTGGTTTTAGACTACACAATAGAATTTATTCACGTTCTATTGTTTGCTCTGCTAATTACTAATAACAATTAAAAATTGAAGATATCCTATATTTCAAAAAATGGTGTTTAAAAAATATAATATTCTGTCAGAATATCATATTTATATATTGTTTAATAAAACGCGAGTGTTTTGTATATTATTTAATAAAGCATTGGAAAAATAAAATAAAATAAAATCTATGAAACAAGTCATAATATTTTGTAACATTACAAAATTTGATTTCTTTGCAAAAAGTAAATTATTTTTTAATATCTTATTTATTTTTAAAAGGTAAATTATTTTTTAAATGATAAATATGTTATTTGATGGCATGAAACAAATAAATTTTAATAAGATGAAAATTTATTGTAGAATCAAGGATTTATAAATTGTTGAAGTAAGAGGACAATTTTATATATAATAGTTAGTCTATAATATAATAAATTATATTTTTAATACAAAATTACTAATAACATCTAAAACAAGTTATTAATTGTTTCAATATTAGATTTTGTACACAACGTGGTTTATAGATTAACTGTAAAAAATCCACGGCTAAAATGCTAATCGCCAGTGCATCCAGTAATCAAACAATTGCTCCTACGTCATCCGTAAAGTTACGAAGATCCCGCCGATTATCATCCACCAGAGGATTAAAACAACGATCCACCGCAAATATCCCGAAGGATTCTCTTCCTCGTCAAGATCCGGATCATAAACTCGGTCTTTGTGCTGCAGCTAGCAAGAACATCGACAAGGATAACACGAGAGGTAAACTACTGATAAACTGGGAGATGAACGAGAGGATCAGCTTGAGTAGCGGCTCCAGTGTCGGATTGGCGATTCGTCCCGACAGCAGGAAAGGTATCGAGTTCAGCGAGAATTGCAGGAGGGAAGTGGAAAGTAAATCGAAAATCGGAGAATATTCAGAACGGAATTGCGAAGCCAAATCGTCAGCATTGTCATCAACCAAATCAACATTGGAGTTGATGAACGTGTCCGGATTTCTCTCAAATATCGATCGAAAGCACCGTGGAAGTTCCCATTCAATCGAGATCGATACGAAGGACGAGAACATTCTCAAGAGCGATTCAAAATATGAAATCGGTATTCCCAGTCGTAGCTCTGCGACAAAAAAGCAGAGGCAACAGAATACGCTCAGAAAGGACAAGGCTAACACGACGAGAAAATGGATCAAGGACAAGGCCAGTGACTCCATCTCTAAACGGCTAGAATTGATTCATGAACTTAATCAAAAGATTTTGGCCAACTATGAAAGGTTTCACCAAAGATCAAAACGTGCCAAGGATACGAAAGAACAGATTACCAAAAATCGTGTCAAGGATAATATTGATCCTGAGGAACATATTTATACAGAGATCAAGAGGAAAAACAAAACAATCTGTAGAACGAGCGATCGAAAGAACCAGGGCATACTTAAGCAGGATATCTCTAACCAAGACATTTGTAGAAAAGATTCCTCCAAGAGAGATACTTGCAGACAAACAGATACAAATAAATCAATCTTATCTAGAAGTTACTACGAAAGTATCAAAGACCAAACGGAGAAGAAAGACATTTCAAGAACTACGAATAAGCCTGAACGCAGGATCGTTTGCGAGAATACGAACTTTAGCATGGCGGCTAAGGAAAATTTCTTTTATCAACTAGACGAGAAAACGCAGCCATCGAAATATGTGAAATTGAAAAACAAGAAAGAACGATTGTCAGAAGGAAGTTCGATCTTCTATGCAAACGAGGACGTGCCTCTAAAGAAGATCGAATCAATTGAGATTCAAGATTGTCTTGAGAATTCCAAATTGTATCCTGAAAGTTGCAATCTGTATAATAACGAGTTGGAGAATGATAGTTTGAAGGAAAATGCAAAAGCTCTGAAGATCGATCGATCCGATCTTCAAAAAGATAATGTTGAATCGCGGACAGCGAGCGAAGACGCTGTGATAGACGAAAAGATTTTAGAGAGCAAGATTCTGGAAAACCTGGACGAGACAATCGATAAATTCGATAGCGAAAGGATACAGCTGACGTCGGAGGATAGCAATGAGGAGAAGGATAGCTTCAGCACGGATTCTATACAGAGTGGAAGTCCCTCGAGCGTGAAAGATACGAAGGACGCCGCTAACCTCTTGGATACCTTCAATTCCTCGTGGGACTCGGGAGTCTGGGTGGACGTCGGCAATGGGAGTGGGTGGGTGAGGATACACACGGGGATCGAGAGCAGCCTCGTATATCTTACTCTGGACACCACAGCTAAGGACGTCTGCAGGGACATGCTGCTGGGAGACGACTTGTCTCTGTTTGTTCAGGTAAACGCCAGTCTCCGCAGCTGATTGTCCTTCAACTTGCGTGCCAACATCACGTTCACTTTGTTCTCCAAGAAAATGAAATATAAAGTATGAATGAAATTCTCGTGGATACGAGAGATACTTATATATAATCTCGATTTAATCTTTTATACTCTGTGTGTATAAATACAAGAGAAAACATCTAACAATAAGTCTAAATTTTGTATATTTATACAAAGATTAAAATAAATTAAATTAATAATTTTGTGGCTCCAAGAATAAATCCCATACAAATAAAATGTCTATACCAGCCCCCGCGGTTATTAATGCGTAAATTACATATTGATAAGGTAATAAGATATAATTTTTACAAACAATTGAAATAATATTTACTAAATAAAGTTAACAAACGTTTCGACTCTGGATTTGAGTTCTCCTTAGTGTGGAAGTCAAATACAAACTGAGTCCAGAGTTAAAACGTTTGTTTGGTAAGTGCATTTCCATTGTTTATGAAAATTATATCTTATTTCCTTATGAATATATAATTTACGCTTTAACAACCGCGAAGACTTATGTAAGTATTTTACTTGTATTGGATATACATATATAGATCATTTTCGTATCTCCGAGTTTTTTAAGTTCTTGATTTTTTATTGTATCATAGAAATCTAAAATCATCGAAATTAACAGTTTCAAAATGAGCTCTACCTTCTTTCTCTTAAGAATTTTTACTTTTAACTACTTAAGAGAAACTGACAACCTCAAAGAAAGTCGAGGTAACCCACGTGCTGTGCGTCATTGTCGTGAGACAAGCACAGCGTAGTCCGGCTTCTCAAAGATAACGACGTACGCGCGAGTAATCAAAGGAGTCTAAGACTTAAATAGCCGGCCGAGTCGGTGAAAGAAGTTTCGGCTCAATGAGACTACTAAAGCCACCGAGCTGAATACCGAGTTAACTATGCTCTTGCAAGAAGAACGTGCTCGTTCTATCCTGCAAACCTTCGGTAGCGAAGACGGTTAGGTACTTCATTATCTCATAATTGTTAATTGGCCGCAAACAGTTAATTAACAATTATACTTAGCTTTATACGAACTAAGTAATATCAAATATATTTAGCCTCTATCAAGAATAGTAGCACTCGTTTACGTTAAGGACATTTTAAATAAAAAAATTAGTAGATAATTATTTTTATTAAAATTTTATTTATTTATGTAAAGTTATGTAAATGTGAAAATTGCTAAGCTATGATTAAAACTATAATTATTTCATTTATATCATAAATGTGATAAAAATAATAACAGTCTTACTTCGACAATATTATTATAATTACTTGTCTTTTCGGGCGGACATAAATAAGTTGCTTGGTTTTACTGCCTAATAAATTATATAATTTATTAGTATTTTTTATGTATGCAAAAACATTTGCATTAAAATTTTTAATTAATATTTTTACGAAACGTAGCAAATTAAATAATACATAAACAACGTTTATTAACAAATAAAACTATATGTACTAATATAAGATGCCATATTAAAATATAATAACATATTAAGATCATTAAGATTATCGAAAATTTCAAAATCAGTAAAAAAATTAATTAATTTATAATTTATATTGAATTATAAATTAATTTTATGGAAATAATTTACGAAATTCGGAAAGTTATACTATATACAGTATTTATGTGTTATCCTTTCATTCTCATTTAATTACATAATAATTTTGGAATTAATTAATTTAATTATATATATTACTAAAATATACATATAGAAATATATAATATTGGATTTGATTCGTAACACACAAGTGTTATTGATACATTTTATACAACTAAAATATCTTTATAAATATCCGGATATTGTTTATAAATTTTCTTCATGCGCATATACGATACAAGAATTTGCTGCTTCATCCGCAATAATTCTTTTCACCTCGACGCGACGTATTGAATACGCTGCGTTTTTGCGAAATAAATTTTTCGTCCATATTATTCGCATGGTTGGTGGACTAGTTGAACAGCTTTCATACGTGGCAAAAAGGTGACCCAACACTTCTCGTGGACTTTATCCGCGAATTCCTTCTAGGTTCTCCCTTTTAAAATGTAAACGACCTCGCACCAATCTTATGGGAAAATGTCTTTCTGCGGATTTGGCTAATTTTTAAATATGTTGTAATTCTCTTCATTCTGAACAAAGTCCAATAATCATGTAAAATCTGGACCTTTCAAAGCTTGTAGCACGGAAACGGCTCATAGGATCGAGTTTGCCCATTGAGACATTTGTTCAGAAAGAAGAGAACTACACGTATCCAAAAATTAGCCAAATTCGCAGAAAGACATTTTCCTATAAGATTGGTCATTTGTCGAGAGTTGCACTCTGATTCTCAGCATATTGTAAAATATAACTATGAATTATTCCGAATACGTACAACGGATATTAGACATTTAAATCTTCATTTATTTACCAAATGAACAAAAAAAAAAGATACCGTGATCGCTCTATTTGACAGCTGTGAAAAACGTGCTACAAAATGTTGGGCATTTCCCACTTGATAATTCTCGAATTCATTCATATCACCCAGTACGTGAGACAGACATAGGTCACGATCGCCACACGATGCGAACAGAATTTTTCCGTCGACGGAAGACAGCCCTCAAAGTTCCGCGAAAGCAATAGAGCAACCGACGCGTTCATGGAAGAATCTCTATATTTTCAACGCGTCGGAGATATTAAAGGTTCACCGGCTGCCGAAAGAATCTACTGCTGCAGCATCGTAATACTTATCGATAAAGATTTCCTTCGATCCGACCAAAGCGTGGTACCGTAAACGCATGGACTTATCGAATTAAGAAACAAAGTGGCCCAGATCTACCAGTTGTTCTTTCGATCACTGATATTTATGGTCACCATATTACAATCAATAACAACGATTCCGATGACATTTTCAATGTCAAGCCCATATATAACTTATATAGAAAATCGCTCTGGAATCTTATAAACGGCTCCAGTGCTGAATAAATATCTCAATCCTTAGCTGTCAGTATTCTGTTAGTTAAACCTGACAACAGGAGAATAACATTACTGCGGCGTAGACGTAGAACTGTATGAACCAGTAGTGACATGACACCTAATATTTCAAAAGTTGTTCTCTTTCCCCCCCTCCCTCCCTCCCCCCCTCTCTCTCTCTTTCTCTAGCAATAACATTGACCAATACTGACCTACATCAGTCTAACTGTTTTGCGATAATAGAACTACGTGTTCCCTTAAGGCTCTGGATTACTCATTGTAGTTATATTGGATTACAACATTATTAAGCGAGAAATTACATATAATTTCCTCTCTTATTGAGATGTTAACTCTCCCAAATGCTCTTGATATAGTACGTGAATATTCTAGCAAGCATTGACCTGAATAGACATTGTAATTCCGATAGTTAACCAGTAATTGATTATTATCGAAACAATATTGACTGTTAAGATGTGATTAGCACTTCTGAGTACCTACCCATTAAGTTTACGTAAAAATGTCAGCGATTTTTACAATACCTTTTGAAATGTTGCATAAAGCAACGATCGTGCTTAAAGCTATAAAAATAGAGTAAAAGTAAACTAAAATGAAAAGGTGGAAACTTAAAATCCAACATGCGAAACGAACCAAGCATTATTTCGGAGAATCCCGCGGGATTCGCGAGAGGCTGTCGCTGCCAACGGGAGAGATCCCGTAGATCGAAACTCCGCGTTCGTTCGACGACTGTTATTGGTCGACGAAAGAGATCGATGCGCGAGTAAAGAGGACCAATCCATGAAAACAAACGAAAGATTCCGCAGATCGTGAAATCTCTCGAGAGATGTTTCACCTGCAGGGTCGGACTGCAAGCGAGAAATTTTTTATCTCACATAGGATGAATTAAAAGTAAGCGTATCATAATTAAAGTATAGCAAGTACAGCACGTATATTAAGATTTTTATTGATAATTTTGTTAACATCTGTAATGCTGGAAAAATAAAATTTTAATTAACTATACATATTTAGATGCACTGAATATTTAGATACACTGAATATCGACATTGTGTAAGGAATGAAGCTAAAGTATGAGAGATTTACGTTTAAAGACTGAAGATTTACGCTATTTTAGTTCTCTTCTCGGTCTAAGACTCAAATAATTTAAAAGTCTTCTTGCGTCGGCCCTGCTTCCTTCCCGAGAGAAACATCGTGGCGCTTTGGGAACAAACATGCACGAAGACGGACTGTACGATAATGAATTCAACGAACGTATATTTAATGCAGGATTTAACGTCGCAAGAAAAATACTTGGTATTCTTGTCGAGCGAGAGCTAACCTTCGAGTTGAAAATCATTTACACTATTTACAGCATATGTTCTTCCTATGTTTCTTCCATTGTTGTGTGTGGTTATATTTTTATTTATGCACTATTATAATGGCTAATGCGCTGTATATTTTCATAAAGAAGTAATCAACTTTGCTTGCGAAAAAGATTCGTAAAATGAAAAAGATTGTTAATCTTCGAAAAGATTGTCTCTCAACGCATCTCGACGTACCTTGATGCTCTATTAACATAACGAAGGCAAGAGACGAAGCAGCTTGGTATTTATTACGTCTCCGCAAACTAGATCTCGCAAGGTAATCGCACAAACTTGTCACACGTTACCATTCCGTTTCTAAATACTCGCGGAACACAGATTATTCCACATTGGGATTATGGAGTATGGCACACCGAATTAGAGTGAACTAGACGAGGAAGAGCTCGTTTCCTACAATAGTAGTGTTTCGAGCTCTCGACAGGCCTGACACATCAGTCTCATCTGTCAACTCGTATAGGAACAATGCATACACAGAGTCAAGAAGACTTATGTGAGAGCCGTTCAAGTTGCATCTCGGTTTGATTACCAGACAGTTTTCCTCTCAACGAGAATTGAAATGGGAGGGAATGAAATGCCACTATGAAGTTTTACATACGAAATACACACACACACACACACACACACACACACACTCTCTCTCTCTCTCTCTCTCTCTCTCTCTTTCTCTCTCTCTCACACATCCTTATAAAAGATACTCGCGTAAAAATAAATTTTTTATCTAAATAAAAATCTTATTTACAGAACTCTTATTATTTTTCCACTAATCTTATTAATTAGATTATATAATTTATAAATTACTAGATGTTTTTAATTTTTTTAATGATAATTAAAAAAAATGATAATTAAAAAATTTTCTGTGGTAAGAATATTAATTGAAATATATTTAACTGACAATATATCAAAATAATTTGATAATGATATAATTAAAATTAAATAAAGACCTTAAAGTTTTCTTTGATTTGTCAAGTTTTTTAAACATTTTAAACCAAGAAAATTTTAAGATTACAGCTAATACAATTAATTTATTCTTTGATATTAACGCTAATTATAAAAATTATTATTAACGAAACAATTAAATTCCTTAGTTAAAAAGTAAAGAATATGTGCGAAGGAAATTTTATCTTTCCTATAAAACATTAAACCTTAACAAGATCTTTTAAAATCTTGTAATTGAAACAAAATCCTATAATCTTGAAACTCTCTTTATAATCAATTCTATAAAGAATGTACACTGCTTAATTCATTTGATATGAATGAAATATTTCTGAAGTTAAACTATACAATTCGCTATACAATAACCGAAGAAAATGAAGATAACGAAATAAAAAGTTCTAACGATAACGAATCAAGGTAAAAAAAACTTTAGACAGTATAATAATCGTTTTATGGATCAAGAAGCTCATTATGTTTAAACAAAAACATTCTCAATTAGATTTCATATAATCTATAGCAGCATTAATCAATTGTTCTAATAATCATTCCGTTTGAATCAAGATTACCCCAAAAACATGATGAACTGCCTTTTAACTTCCATTTCTAACATTGATGACGAAACTTTTTATAGTTAACTAAAATCATGATTTGTTGCTTCCATTTTGCAAATGCTCCATTTACGAGTTGGTGTACGTAACGAGCATCGCTTTACGAGCGACATTGTTTAACGATTGTTGTTTTACAGCTTCCGCCATTGCTTAATGATTTTGCCCCTGTGCTTTTTTCATGTATCGGCAAGAGAACAAAAAGAGCAAAATGAGACAAAATGGAGAGAGAAAAGAATGAAGAGAGAATAGAGAAGTGAGAAGTGAGAAGAATGTTAGATAGACGCGATAAAGTTTCGATTGCTTCGTCAAAAAGTACTTTATATCCTCGGTTGCGGGAGATAATTTTTTATGATTTTCTGAAGCGAGTAAACAATGAGATTTTATATAATAGGATTTTTTAGAACCGACGTTTGATACTTAGGCAAATTTATGAATCAATTACTGTTAATGCTCTCGGATATATTGCTTTTTTTATATTTTTTTGTCTTATATCTAATACATTAGTGATATTTTTCATAGTCTTATTTGTCTTATCACTGATTATATAATCTTTGGATTTCTAAATCTGAATTATTTTTAGATCTCCAACTTTTTAATATTAACAATTATTCAATTATTACTTTATGTTACTTTAATTATTATGATAGACTTTAGTTATTAAATGTTAGATGATGTGAATGCTCTTTCTTAAATATTTATATGTACATTTTATGTGTATTCCATATTTTATATATATATATATAATATTTTTTTAATCTGCCACACACACATGTTAAAATTTTTACCTATTTGAATTAATGCATGAAAAAATTATTTTGTTGCAATTATCGATTTTTAATTTAAATTATCTTTATTTTAAACAGTGCTTTTGTTTAATGTAATTTCGAAACACTTACAACTCGTAAAATAGTAAGGAAGCGATTATTTGTACTTCAAAAGAGGAATATAGCCATACGAGATATGTGATCCTATTTCTAATCCTCTTACACCTCGAAAGGATAAATAATCTGTATTACGGCTACGTATATTACGTTACTTGAAACGAAATCATGATAGGAACGGACGAGATAGGCTGACGAGCAATTTGTATTTTTAATTAAAATCAGTCCGGTAGTCGCGTAAATCCGAGGAAAAGCGCAGCGGGAATAAAATTGTCAATCATAACGACGCTGAGAATTGTCTTTCGTTAAGCGAACAAATTTTTACGCGCCGTTGCCTAATTTAATTAAAGGTTCTCGTTCAGGTACACTTGCAGTGAACGAAGTGTGACAATAAATAGATTACAACTGTAAAAAAGCCGGACGTATTCTCACTTAAAGTAACAAACGCGTAAGAGAAATATTAAAACGTTGGCGCTTTTTTTTTTTTAATTTAGCTCGTTTATCCTTACTCCGAAAAAGAATAAACAAACCGTCAACTAAGTAAATTATAAAAATATTATGAAGTGGTTTTCGCGTGAAAAATTCTTTGACGGTATTAAAGTTCATTTTAACCTTCCTCAATTTGAGGATCCTGTAATCGGTTAGAAAGAATCGCACGAACGTATCTCGAATGTGCACATTTTCGCGTTGACCTATGAAGAAGGTAATTCTATTTACTTATCTGCGCTTTGAGAAAAACCGTCTTTTCGTCGTTTTTCCGTGCCCGTCGCGCTTAATTCAACGTAGGTTAAACTCATCCGATTATGTAAACGAATTTACCGGTGGGCACCTGCCAACACAACGACGTACGCTCGCAACAGCAGGTGTTTGCGTTTATACACATAAGTAAGGTCGGGTAATGCATTCGACTGATGCAACGAACAGGTGTTTAATGACGCTAGTAAAGAAAATAGACGAACTCTGAAGGTTTCTTGTCTTTGGCGTATTATCAAACTGAATTGAATAAAAGAGAAAAAGTATCTGTAATATTTATGAGACAAACGAGGAACAATTGATCGCTCATATACGTATAGTGAAGTTTAAAATTTTGCAAAAATTGGCAACATTTCACCTTGAATAATAAAATATCTTTGTAGCTACAAAGCGAATTGGCGTGATGAAACGATCTCTCAAATGAAGATTCTATTTTTGCTGTAATTTTCAATACTGTATAGAAAAGAAATGAAAATGTAAAAAGTAAAATAAAAATTGACGATCAATTTATCCAAAGTAAATAACGATTGTATAATATTTTAAAAGGTAATTTATTAGTTAAACTCATCACGTGTAAAATAAATTCGATTTATTAACAAATAAAAAACTTACAAAAACTTATAAAAAATTTAATATTTTATAGAAAAATCGAAAATATGGGAAAAATATTAACTTAATTAATACTCGAATATTATAAAGCATTAATTGCAGCAGTCTAATAAAGTGGGATGTCCATTTTTCAATTAGTACGTGAATGTTATAACGATACTTCATAACTCGATATGACATTTATACTATTCGATAATTGCAAGAGCAGCTGAGGATTATTTAGCTTTCCGCTGCGCTAGTCAAACGCAAAATTATTCCATACCAAACATACGATTCTAAATATACTTTTCGGCGAGAAATTCTGTAGTTTAACATTTATCTCTAATTAAAAGCTAATAAATTAATTTCCTGAATATTTGCAAATACAAATTAGAGATTTATAAAAAAACACTTAAACAAAATTTTTAATTAGCGTATCAATTACAGTCAAAAGAAGTGTTTATAAATAAGATAGGTACTTAGTTATTTCTACATTGTTTCTAAGAAAAAGTAATTTATAAATATCAATTCAAATTATATATATTACAAAAGAAAAGTATAAGATCAAATTAATTAACTTGCATCTAAAAATCATGACTGCAATTTTATATAAAATTAATAAATCTTGTAAAAGTAAAAAAATATTATATGAAACTTTGTCGTACATATGTAAAATTTGAATTTCAAATATTTTTATTTGAAACAAACTTAAAATTGTGTGCGACACGAACTAATTTTCACGTTTTAAAATTAACAAAATCAACGCCGCAGCAAACCGACATTGCCGCATATAGGAACGCTTATAATGAGTTTGTTAATTACGTGTGGGTCTCCAGAGGAATAGAGGTATAGCCCAGTTTCCCTTCGGACAGATGGATCGATAATATCGGTTCTATCAAACCAGAATAACGACTTGCCGACATTAACGGCGATTGCAAGTCAAAAGTACGCGGTCACCAACGAGGTTTTACGTTATTCCGACATTTTAATCGCAATTCGTTATCTTTTCAACTCTTTTACAGTATAATAATCTCTCTTATTAATCCCGAGTCCGATTAACGACAACATAAAATAATTATGAAACTCATTTACATAACTATCTGTGAAGCATTCGTAACGAAACAGTTAATCTGTATTTCTTTTTTTCTTAGTTGTTTTTGATAAATATAATTTATATGTATAAAAAATATTGTAATTGTAGGCACGCAAAGGAAATAAATGTTTTCACATTTCATGTGGCTTTATTGTGACACTTATTTTGACATTCAACGCTACATTTCAAATTCATCTTGTCTTTTCCTTTTTTTAATTTCTGCGCGATCGCTCTTTCTATTTTCTTCATTTCAATCGTCCTTGTTACTAGACGCGAAATTAACGTACGCATTTACAATATTGTTAAAATACACTCATATATATACTGACCACCATTTACTATATAATATAATTATTCAAAAGGTATAAGCGCGCTATATATTAATGTGAAAATAAAGATCTCAACAAGTTAATGTCTCAATGAAATTCTTTAGAGGAAGATTTTATTATCAAAAATTCAAAGATTTAAACAAACAATGTACTTTGCCACCACCTGAAACTCTGAGTAACTATGACCGTGCAAAATGACCGTGTCGGTGCCGAGAGAAATGAAAGCCTGGTCGAGGGTGGCCAGCAGGGAATCAAAATGAATTTCGGGGCTGAGCTAGCCGATTCCAATTTAACTTTAATTTACGCGAGTGCTGCTGGCTGCAAGTTCACGCGAAAATTCATACCCGACTGGTCGCGAGAGGGTGGCTGTCTCTCCCTTGTCCTCTCCAACCCTCGTTCCGGACGTTACTTACAAGCTCCTAAATCGTAACAAATGAGAATTTTACGACGTGAGGAAGTGTCCGACTCGCACCCGCCGCCGTTAGACGGATTGATGAAATTTTTCACAGGCAGTTCGCATAAACGGCACGTTCATAATAATGTCATATGAAATATGCAGCCTGTATTCGCATACATTTTGCCATACAGTATATTACTCCCTGTGAAAAGGATCCGTTCAGTAAGTTAGAAAACGGCAAGAAAATGTATAAAAGCAAAATAAATAAAATAATGGAAATAAACGACTGTCTATTTAAGCAATTAGAGTTGATATATTACCTGAGTAAATTACAATTGAACATTGAAAGGATTAAAATTGATTTGCGATTGAAACAACAAACTTAATTTCTCAATGACAGTGATTTACGCGAAACTGTATATTTCACTAAATAGCCATAATTACAAAGATATTACGTTCCACGAGGATGCTTCGTAACTTGTTATAGCAATCCTTCAATGCTGTAATTAAACGTCGGATATATGACATGATTAGAACGCGAATAAAAATATTAAATTTTAAATAAACACAACAAATAGCCATTAGTGTAAATACTATACAAAATAACTATATTTAATTATAGTATTATAAATTGGAAAATAAATTGGAAACTTTCGCGACAATTGATTTACTTTATCTCAATTTACTTTATCAACTCTTCTCTTCAACATATGGGAGACAAATAATTAATTTTATGTTAAATTATTATATTTTTCTTGTAATACAATAGTTTTTATTTTCACAGAATTATTTTCGATTTAATTTTGTTCTTTCCCTACTCTATTAAAATGTTTTACCATAACAACATAATGTAATTGAAAATATGTTTAAAATCGCCCTTTCTGTTTCTCTCTTTCTTTCTGTGATTACTCTGGATACATGATAAACAAATAAATAACTGATATAATTAAATTTGTTAAAAAATAATGTTATAACGTTGCAATAATAATACATAAATAGAAATTCAAATCCCGGCCGAGGTAATATTTTTCGCAATAAATTTATTAACAGTTTCAACATATTAACATCTTTATAATATGATGCTTAATGGTAGCATCGAATTATTAAATTGCTTGTCAATTTAATTCACGGTTACTACAATAATTTTAATTGCGTTCATAGTCCGGAAAAACAATTCGGCGCGCAGTCCTAAAAAGACTACAATATGGTATATATGCAAGTACATATATATATAGTGTATATTAGTAATTCAAGATTGAATTATTTATTATAAAAGCAATGAAGATCCAGCTTCGACCATAATAGGCATTTTTCTTATAGTATTGATAAATAGAAATATTTATATTTTTGAAATTAATTATTTTGACAATATTTTTTGTTTACACATAAAGCATATATTTGGAAAAGTACGTGTTGTGCAATATATATTTTAATTAAATTAATTATAATTAGCTTGTTAATATATTGTTTCAATATATAGAGTAACCATTTTGATTTATTCCACTTAGGCCTGATTGCACCAACGTTACTTTGATTTTAAGCAAGGCTTAAAACTCTTTCTCTTTTTTTAAAATCGAGAGAGAAAGGGAGAAAGAGAAAGAGAGAGAGAGAGAGAGTGTTTTAAGCCTAGCTTAAAGTTAAAATAGCGTTGGTGCAATCGGGTCTTGGACGTTTAATAAAAGGAATTATCATAAACTCTGAATTTTTATCAAAATTTACTACCGATACGTGTATTCTTCTAAAAACTCAGAAATAAATTTTGAGTAAAATGCTGGCATCCACACACACCTTCTGTCAATAGAACTAATACTTTATACGTTACAAATTTTTCTTTTATTATGCATTTAAACGAAACACATTGTATTGTATAATACCTTACGTTGATAAAATCGCATATTTTTAAATTGTTATTTAGAATAAATAACATTTTTGAATATCTTTAATATTTTGCATGATATTAATTGTCAATATTTTAACGCAATGCAAAGGCAACGTAATATGAGAACAGATAAATCATGAAACTCAAAGGAAGTAAAGAGCTTATTTCTTGGTGCAAGATCCAGACTTCAGACAGACCAAAGTACTACTGACTCGGTGGTAACAATTAATTTATAAATCTGCGAACGTGGTGAGAAAGTTAAAAATTAATGCCTGGATCGGTTGAGTGAGTGCTATGCACAGAAATATGATTATCTGCGCAATACGAAAGTATTCGAGTCTTTAATTACGCTCTCTTCATTAATGAAGAGTCCTCCTTTCATGCCGAATAAAGAGATGTCGTGGCGTTTCATCTCTTCCTGCTATTTGCGGGATATTCCCAAACGATTCCCTTTACTTTTCAAACAGCTTTCGTTTCAAATGGCTCCGAGCGCAGTTCTATGTTAAATTACAAAAGCGTAGTCGAAAAAACATCCGCGTGACTTAACGTGAAAATCAATTTCCACGCAGCACTCGCTTTCAAGTCCTATTAGGTACGTGTGCAAGTGTATTGCAGATCAATCTCGCACCGTGAATGAACTTAATTCACGGAATTGAGTGAAAATAATTTTGATAGCAATTTTGCACCCGTATAATCCATGTATATATTTAGTTTTACAAACCGTTGAAAACTTTTATATCGAATTTATACATCAATAATAATATATAACTGTAATATCAATATTAAAGATGTATCATCCAAAAAAAAGTTTGAAATTAAAAATGTATTAATATTTACTCTTTCTATACAAAAATGAATACTAAAATTATGTACATATGAAACAGTTATATAAATAATATTATATATTTATTTAACAATACTTTCTTTATAGTCTAATGGTTATAAATACGCGATAGAATTGTATTTTATTTTTTTAATTAAATGCTGACGAAGATTCTGTAAGTCGAAACGCGTATCTACGTTTTACTTACTAATTATATATGCTATTAAATAAATTAACATTAACCATCCAAGATAATTGTTGTTTTGTTTTTGTTTCTAGCTGTTTTTCATGTATTGCGTAGCAAATTAAGAGCTAGATATTTATAATTAGTTTATTTACTGTTATTGTCTTTTATTCTTATAATATTACAACTTAAAAAATAATGACAAAAGTTTCTGTTTTTTGTATAAGTACTTTTGAAATATTTAAGATAATTTATGTAACATTGCACGTTTAGTTGTTTTGTAAATAAACAAACAAATAAATATTATTTAAAAACAACTAATTTCTGTATCGCAATAAATCTTTCCATAAATTTTAATCGTTTAGAGTAGTATTGTAAATACGTAAAAAAAATTAAATTTGTAATTATTTTTTAAGCTGAAGTATTATAACAATAAGAAATAATAATTGCAACAGATAAACTATAAAAATATGCTGCTAAATAAATATATAATATTATTTATTTAAGAACATATTTTTACATATACATACTTTACATACGTGTATAAAACATGTGCCTTTAATCTAATATATAAGAACAAACGTTTGTCATTTTTCCATCAAAGTTTTAAATAAAGTTAAAAAAATCATAGTTTTTAAAAAAAGAGATTAAAACATTTTTCTTTGGATAAAACAGCGAGTATACTGAAAATCGTAACAATTTTGTTTCAATTTTGTTAAAAGTTTATTTTCAATTTTATTTTACAAATACATCTTTTGCATACATCTAGGAACAATCATGGAATAAAAAGCAATCGATTTAAAAATTAATGTAACGTTATTATGTATATATATCAGTATTATATCAGTAGGAGAGACCGGGGCCGATTGTCACAGTTTTTGATTATTGATTTTTAGAAAAAAGTGGATGCTTGATTTTGAAATATTATATACGTTACAATATACCTATATCTTTTAGGTATTAAAAAAAATATTACTCGTGAATTCATCATATCATAAAAATAAGTTATTTAATTTTAAATGAAGCTGCAAAAATATGACAATTAACTCCGTATTCTAGGTTGATTGTCACACGTTTTAGGATTGACAGTAGCATATTTGTTATGGACAACACATATAAAAAACACAATTTTTATTTTAATATCGGTTCTATATTTTGAGAAATAATAGTAATTATAATATTAATATAAATAAAATTGTTATTTTAATTATTAAATACGTAATTTGTTTTTGTACCATAGTTTCTATATAAAAAATGAAAAAACATATATCTATATGAAATATAATATATTTGTAAGTATATTCTCTGAAAATGTGTCCTCTAAAGATATTAAAATTAATTGTCACCTAACCTCGTCTCATTTTGGTCAATCTACCCCACATAGCCATTTTTAATAAAAGAGATTATATTCATAAACTTAGTCACAATAATGATTACTTAATTGTAGCAAAGATCTTCTAAAATATATATGTCATTTTCTATGAATACAAGGATATTACGATTAATAATGCCAAAGACTTGTCAGACAACAAAATAGGTGATTATAAAAATTTACTCACCGACTTTATTTTCTCAATCGATATAAATAATATATTCAATGCTTGTGGTGCAAACCATTTTACACAACAAATTAATATTATATCAGCTATCTATAGTAAAAAAAAAGAGATTTTTCTGCCGTGTCTTGTTTGAGTTATAAGCATTTTGACAATCAACTCCGTACGACAACCAGCCCCGGTCTCCCCTACTATATATATATTAAGATTGTCAATATTGAATAGAATTATTGACTATGAATATATTCATCAATGCAAAAACTATTTATATTTACCCTGAATAAATAGCCATTATATCGAATATATTGAATTTGATTAATCAAAATGGAAAAATCTACTCATTTAATGTACTCGATGCAATGCTTATTCATTCAGGGTAAATGTAAATAGTTTTTTTAATTGATGATGAATATATTTATAGAGTGAATGTTTCTATTCGATAGCGACAATCCTAATATACACATATACATTATATATCGACGATATGCTATAATTATATTGCTGTCGTATTAATTTCATGAGTATAAAAATATAACATGTTAATAAAGTTCATGATATTGTAATTGAAAAACGATATTTAAAATAATGTATAAAATAATGAAATTAAAGAGTCCATATAAGCTTGCATCAAAATTACCGAAATTATTTGGAAATATTTGGGCCAAAAATTAGAAAATCCGACCCGCCGGCGATGATATATACAAGCGGCCGCATTCGCCTGCTATTTATTACGCAGCATGATTAATCTCTTTACCCCTGCGGCTAACCGGGTTATTATTTACAGGCCACTTTCCAGAATTACAATTTTTTATGGCGCATATGTCACGACTAATGTCTCCCTTTGCTCGCGAAGTGCTACGTGCCATTTTATCTCACGAAATTAAAACCGTTTCCCAGATTACGGAATTATCGAAAGACTACACGGCGCGTTCAAATAGATGGCTTTAATGCATTTTGAATGACAGTCTCCGTTTTATTACGAATACGATTTCTCGGAAATTCCGACGGGTACAAAATCATGCAAATTGAGTTCATGCAAATAGGTCGCCAATTGGATAAAGCTGATATGGCATTATATTAAATAATAATTACTGTTCGATAGAAGATTATAAGATTAACGTTCCGTAAGATTAATGTCTCATAGAAGAAAAGTAATTCAAAAGGATTAAGCACATTGAATATATTAGTTAAAAAGTTAGATATTACGAGAATATAATGTTTTATTTCTTAAAACAATATTTACTTTTTAAAATTTCAAGTTTCTAAATGTACAAATTTTTTAATATTTTAATAAAAATTATTAACACATAAGCTAGAGAATAATATAGTATAACAACACTGTAATATAATTCATTAAATTCATTTTAATTAATTATAGAAAGTGACTAATTAAACAGCTGTTTTAATGAAAAGAGCAAATGTAATATAATCCTTAATTAATTAAGGAGATTTTATGTGGGGATGCTCATATATAAAATAAATTAAAATAAGCTATATTATTTGCTTTATGACTTAAATTTTAATATGCAAATTTCTTTATTATTATATTTCTTGATTGACAACGTTACATATAAGCTTGTGTTTTATTTTAAAATTAAAATCAATGTTAAATGTTAATATTAAGAACTCATATGAATTGTAGGGAAAAACGTCATTCTATATTATTAGATGCATAATTTTTTAGAGAATGTCATATGTTACTACGAATAACTGAAATATTAGGTACTGAAAGAGGGACAGAATTTGCAGTAAGTAAGTCGTGACGGTAAAACGATTTAGCGAAGCGGCAACTCCTGCGCGAAGATCGCAGTTGCCGAAGTTTAGCCGATTGCTACCTAAAAGGGGTGTTTGACCAAAAGTACGAGACTTTTTCCGAGAAAGTTCACGATTGACGTGACGTTGAAAGCCCTGCTCGACGATCCGGCAGACGAGTTTTCTAGAAAGAATCCGTCGTTCTCAACGGCCGATCTGAAACTTGGAAACTGCCGGAAATTCTCAAAACGTACCGACGTTCAAAATAGAATGAAGACTTTCCGCATGAGTATTTTACGGCATCAACGAAACGGTATAACGAGACGATGCAAGTGAACACGGTTGAGATAGAAGCGTGTTTACGAAAACATTTTGGAAATTTTAATATTATTTAACAATCAAAGTACGATTTTAGAATTAGATTTTTAACACACATAAATATATGAAATTATCTTTTTAACAAAGAAAACTGTCAATATTTTATTATGTCATATTATTGCGCGATATATTTGAACTTACTCATCGTCACTTACTTTTCGGCGATTTATATATTACATTTCATTTCTTATTATTACTAGCAAAAGTCTCTTTGTGTGACATGAAAAAAACAATTCTCTGTAGCGCATAAATCAGAGAATTGTTTTGCATAGTCAGTGTATTTAATTTTGCAATTTTAAACGACTTAAGGGTGAATATGACTGTTCGCTCCAAGAGGGAAGTACCTTAAGGGTTGCAGCGCAATAATCGAAAATGCTTGGAAATAGTAGCGCATAAATCAGAGAATTGTTTTACATAGTCGGAGTATTTAATTTTGCAATTTTAAACGACTTAGGGGTGAATGTGACTGTTCGCTCCAAGAGGGAAGTTCCTTAAGGGTTGCAGCGCAAAAATCGAAAATGCTTGAAAATAGTAGCGCATAAATCCTGTGTATATAAATTTCCTAATCGGTTGTTTTTACCGGGTGGAGGGGACTGACTAACTGCCTACTCAGCCCCCCACAAAAAAAATTTTTTTTTGCGGATATGAGTAGCGCATAAATTGCACATTATTCCATAATTTTTTCGTTAAGATTTGATTAGGTGGGGGGCCAGCTAGGCAGACGTGAGTAGGCAGTTAGTCAGTCCCCCCACCCGTTAAAAACAACCGATTTGGAAAATTAAATACACAGGATTTATGCGCTGCTATTTTCAAGCATTTTCGATTTTTGCGCTGCAACCCTTAAAGCACTTCCCTTTTGGAGCAAACAGTCACATTACAAGAAAACTATACGGTCAATATTGCTCAAATTGTGGGATTATTGTGTACAGTATTTATCTACACCATATACAAAAAAGTTAAAATCTTGAAGTTGGTTTTCGACTAACAGGCGAACCTCCTTAAGAAGTTAAAAAATAATTTTTTTTTTAATCTCAGAATTAAAATTTTTTCGACATTTTTAATTAATATAGGTATGCTTAACTTACGACTAAACAGAGATTGAATAAAAATTATTAAAAGCAATATTTAAAATCTACAACGAGTAACTATTCTGAAAATAAATTTAACTTAAAAGCGTTTACAATAATAATTTAATTAAATTTAAATTACTTTAACTTTGCACGCTGTTTTACGTTATTCAAGGATTAAATATGGTACACTCTTCATCTATAATATATAATCCAATATGTCTAAATTAAAACTAAAATCTTAACTTTTGTATGTTTTACTTTATTCTTAATTCTTTTAGTAGCAGTAATAATTATCGGTAATTGGACCTGTAATTAACGAAAGATTCATTGCGAATTAATTACATACAGAATACGCTTCTATTATCTGCTATTACTCTTTACATTTCATTTTAACGCCCTTCGATTCTCATTGAGCTTGGTAATTAATTCCGAGATTAAATTTTTACTATGATTTTTAAGGATATGACAATATTTTATTCATAGAAAAAACGACTTAGAACAAAAGAAATAAGAAAATAATGAAATTTAATTGCGTTAAAATATTTTCTTAATTAGCAGAAATTATGAACCTTATTTTTCTTTAAGAGAATAACTTTAATTTTAAAAATTTATTGGTTTTTTTTTATGAAATACTAATGAATTGTAAAATACATTACTTGCAATATTAACAAAATTAGATATCCTTATTAATTAATTCTGCTTTAATTTTATTAAAAGTTTTTTATCAATATCGTCATTATGAGACAAAAGTTAATATAAAGCAATAACATTTATTTATAATATTTATCACAGTTTAATTTCCCTTTACAAATTTTACCTGAGATTCGTATGTTTCTTTTCTTGTTATACTTTTAATATTCTCTCCGCACGAATTACATTTTTTTTTTAATGCGATGATGTTTACTGTGTTGCTTCTTGTTCGTTTTTAAAATAAAAACAAAAGTTAATATAAAGCAATAAAATTTATTTATAATATTTATCACAGTTTAATTTCCCTTTACAAATTTTACCTGAGATTCGTATGTTTCTTTTCTTGTTATACTTTTAATATTCTCTCCGCACGAATTACATTTTTTTTTAAATGCGATGATGTTTACTGTGTTGCTTCTTGTTCGTTTTTAAAATAAACATTCCATGAATTTATATTCTAGTATGGCGGTGAACCAGGTAGAAGATTGGCGTCTCAAGAGAAGCCGCTGGAGATTCAGGATCAATTTCTTCAAAGACTTGGTTATCAGGATATATCCCGACGTGCTCGTCTAGGAGTTGATCTAGAACTCAGACATCTTATCGGCTTTCACATAGGTTAGTGTAAATTATAATAATATATTCTTAACTTTGGGTCATATATATATTGTAGAAATCTCTTTTGCGTATATTTGTATTATATATATGTATATATTTTTTTTAATAATTCATTTCAAACAATTTTTCAAATTTATAAAATGTTATTGAAACACTGATATCTATTATTTTACTATTTATTCCATCGTCTTTATATATTATTCAATTTCCTTAGAGATAACTTTGAATTTGTTTATAAACTATATTGCATCTAATTGTAAAAAAATAAGTGGTAAGCAATTAACTTTTCATTTGTTCGTTAACTTACATTAATGAATAGCTATACCGCAGCTCAATTAATTCTAAAAATACTTTGTTATGATGTAAACACGGAAAAAAGATAATAGTAACTGTCGTAACTAAAAACTGCATGTGGTAACTAAATGGCAGGTGTGAAATGTGGACAGCTAAAATATAGGTATCATAGCTAATGTCTTAGCTGTGACATATTATAACAGTGATAGCAAACCATTTCGCAGTAGTTTATAAATTTATAGTTACACAACAGCAAATATATTATAACAAACCAAGATTAGCTGCGGCAGAGAAAATTTTTTTTTCTGTGAAGGTTCTTGAGAAATACAAGATGCGTTAAAATAGATAAATAATCGGATCACATGGCGAATCGGATCAATATACGTAAACTTCGAGAAAGCTAAACAAAATAGTTAAACATAAACTAATAAATATAAACTGCGCATTCCCTGATTTCAGCATATATATTTCGTTAGAAAGAATTGAACATATCGAAATCTCTCTTCATCTCGAAACTTTAGAGAAAGAAAAATATGAGCAATGGGGACAAGGACGAGCGCTTGCACTTCCCCTCAAATTTTGACAAAGAAAAATAATTTAATTATAAAAATCATTTTTACAACGAAAAATTAACCTGCGAATGCTCAATTTGTGGCTCACACATTATAAGAAAGCTCGCTGAAGATTCTCAAATACTGACTTTAATATAAGTATTTTAACAAGTTTTGTGTGAAGATAAACTTTTGCCCTCTCCCTGACTGAAATCTTGGATACTTTGGAGTGAGAGTAATATGATTTAAGCTACCTCTTTCTAAACTGATAGCGACAACTTTATATAGGAATGCACAGTCTATTCTTATTATGTCTACGTTTAAGACATACAGAACCATTGTCTGTTGTTTCCGGTGTAAAGGAAGTGCGCGGAAGTAACTAGCATAATAAAACAGTTTATTTGAAACAGGAAACTAACAAATGTTTCAAAGAGCTTGTATTGACTCGATTCTCCCTGTGATCTGATTCACTTTGATTTACTCTACGTTTGTATAGATGTATAATGCATCTATGTATATATATACACACTTAACGCACTTTTATTATTTCACGTAAATTCCAATCCCGGTAATTACAAAGTACGTCGGATTTTGTTACATCTCGACTACATTCTCGACGTGCACCATCTTCTGTAAGCTAATTGCGTTAGTTGAGCACTTCGTCATCTCACCCGTCTCCTCGTCACCCAGCACTCGCGAACAACTTTTGCGAGAATCGCACCCATCTAATTCCCGTCGTCTTAACCTTCATTCGCTAAGTCATGATGATTAATTAACGAGACGCATGGTTTGGCTAATTATAAGTGGTGTGCCTATTGATTATGCAAACCCAAGTAGTTTAGCAAGATGAAGAATCGAGCGTATCTGATGACTCGTGTTCTGGATAATTTCAGAATACTTTCGTATAGATACCATAAAATGAAGTAACTTTGGCTAAATTAGGATAATTTTGGTCTAAATTTTTTAAAATATCTAGACAGCACGTATATCCAAAATCAGTATTGAAATGTCTTTAAGATGTTTTCAAGATCTCTCGATTTTGACGTACTATATGAATATTATCAAATTCAAACACATTAGTTTTACACTGTGTTATAAAAAAATATAATATAAAGAGTTGCTTCTCTGGATAAAAATAAAGAATATAATACATCTCTTTGATTTCCTTCCAAGGAAAAAAAAGGAGAAATGAGCTCGAATGGATGGCCACGCTCTGCTGATTCTTGCTATATGATAATCGCCCTCCTTACAGCATCATATTACAGTTATTACGAAAGCAAAACTTTCAGTCGTACTCTACTTTTTCTTTCCTTTTTTTTTTTTTACTTGCGGGTCATCCATGACTTAGCGCGACTTTGAAGTTCGACATCAGACGCCCTAGGAAACGTTCGTTCCACTTAAACAAAGCATCCCGTATACGACAGTTGGCCATTGTGTCGACACGAGAGCTGTAAGTAGGTACTTTCGCGAGCGATCTTGCTATAGAGACACACGAAACGATGGGCGAGTTCGCGCGCGTGCTCTGCTAATTATAACGTTATTGCTGCTATTAATGAGCAATTTCAGGGCGCTTCTGTGCGCCGCTCGGTCGCCGGCGATATAAACTCGAAGCGCATTACGTAACTTACGTGGCGCAATTTAGCCGAGTTAATTAAGTTAAAGTGTGTTGCGCGCGGGCGAGTTGCGTATATCGTCGTCGTCGTCATCATCGTAAGACTGTGAAGGCATTTATTTCCTCGCCTTTTCGCGATTATTTTTATCTTCTTTCATCTTTTTTTTTTGCCGGTGCTTTCGCAAAACTCCCCAACGGACGATTGCTTTTAACGTTCGTAATTACGGTTTTAACGGCGAGATATATAAGGCAATTCTGGGATTTGCTCTTACAGTGTTACGGCATGCGTGTTCGTTTTAGAAATATAATCCGAGAGAGGTCGGAACAACTTTCATACTACTCCGTTAAGAGCTACTTGTCCGTCTTCTTAGCTGCTTTTCACGAACGAGCTCTCGAAAATTACCCCTCGCACTTCTACGGCTTCTGTTTACTGTCGTGTAAACTCGGAATAGTTTTTGTGAGTACCGGTAAACGGTAGTGTTCACATTTCGCCGCTGGACCCAACGATATTGGACACCACCGGTGATTGATATTCCGGCCTGAGAGACGTCCGCACTCTGTTTTTCGTTGGACTGATACACCGGGAAAACTGGCAATCGTAAACACTTTCTGCGTTTCACATTCGGGTGTCCAAACGGCGTGTCAGTGTGTGTTCTTCCGAATTTTTATTTTACACATGTTTGTTATTTATTTGATCCAGATATGCAAAATTCAAATAACCGAATTCGCAAAGATTCAAAGGATATAGAAAACAAGACCCGTATGCTTAAAGTTGCAAGCACATGAGATTTCGAAGCGCATCAATTCAAAATTTTAATTAAAGTTAAAATCAAAATTGATATATCCGAACATCATATAGATGTATTCAGGGAAAAATTTAGAGAGCTCAAACGTTTCCGAAATTTTTATTCTTTTTTTTTATTTTTAATTACAATATAAAAAATTTAACTTTTTTTTAATTTTGACTCTAAATAAATTTTTGTTGTCACAAAAATTTTTTTTTTCACTATATGTAAGTAATTTATAGAACTTCTGTTAAAACTTTGTCAGAGTGTCTAATACATACGGAAAATTTTCGCAAGATTTTTGAGAAAAACAAAATATGTTGAAATATTAATGAATATTCCATTCGATCAAATGAAAGCGATGTCGTCGGCCAAAATTGCTGCTTATATATAATAACAGAGTTGATAATACCTTTGAAAAAATTCCAGATGTCGAAGAACCACGTAGATATAATAAAAATCGTATTTATTTATATATTCATACCATGGTTTTGTTTATCCGATTTTACGAAGCATAGGTAAATTCCCAGAATTTTTCACAGAATTCTTTCTTTTATTCCCCATAGCTGCAAATCATACACTCGAATATCCGAGATTTCGCCGACATTTATTTTTCATATACTCGCAGTTGTGCTTTATAAATTGAGATACACGAAAAATTTAAATGTAGAAACTTGGAAAGATGGGCACGTACATCGCCCAACGCAAAAAGATTGATGATTGAAACGGTATTTGCTGTTAATAATTCAGAAACGTAAAGGTATCCAACATCAGCGGAGCGTATTACATCTCTCGTACTTGTCTATCTAGCTTAATAAAACCTTCTGGCTTATAAATTTCTTTCTTAGCACATAAATTCTTCCATTTTATGCCGTGACTGTAAATCCAGCGGTATCGCACGTTTACGTGCCGTTTGATGTTTCGTGGCGCAGAATTGGAGCGGGATTACGGTGAGGTCGCGCACGTTGATGCAGGCGGGGTTGAGCGTTAAAACAGCAAATTTATCTAGCAGGCGGCATACCGCTGCACCGACGCCACCGGCACCAGCATATTTAACCATAATAACCACTAACGACTGAGAGTTTCCTGGCCGGAAGTACCGGAAACGCGCGCTCGCGCCACCGCCGTCACCCTGGTAAGCGACCGCCTGCCTTATAGCTAAGCCGAAACGTTAAACGCCGATTATCGTGTTCCCATGTTCTTGCCTGTAATTTCCCGAAGTAACTTTCGCCCGCGAAAATTCAGGTATTGAGCGTTAAATAGCAAATATAATCCATTTTAGCGAGAAAATAGACTTCGATTCTTTGCAGCTAAGCTTGGGATTGATTCCTCGCGATCCGCGATGATATAGGTATCTCTGAACACACAAAAGAATATTAAATATATTAAAATATTAAAATAGAATATATAAATGAATGTATTGTATTATATAATTAATGTATTGTATTGTATTATAATATATTAAATTATATTATATAATATATTAAATATATTATATTATATATATAATATATATTAGAATAATATTAGAATATGTTTTGGAAAATGATTTAATATATATCTTTTAAACAAAATTATATATATATGTATATATTTCCTTTCTTATATTTGTGAGGTAGGTGAAAAAAAGTGCCTTTTCTCAGATAATACGTATATACATACATAATGCATACATATATAATCAAATTTCAATTTGAATTTTATTAAAAATTTTTCATTCAAGATGCAACTATCAAGATCCAATACCGCTTTAATTTTTCTTTACTCACAATCAAAGTATGGTTGGTTATTTCTAGCTCCAGGGGATCAGTCACGCCCTTTTTTATGTAATAAAATAATAGAATCCATGCTCACATAATAAATCGCTTTCCCTTTGAAATTGTTGAATATTGTTCGTACCGTAGTATTTTCCAGTCGCAATAAAGCTCACGCACGCTGGCTTTAATAACCGCGCACGATTTATTGGATTTTATCGCAGAGATGGTAAAGCAAAGCTCGCGAACATTTCTCGCCGTGGGCGACGTAGTCTGATATTTACACGTCCACAAGGAAATATCAGACGCTGCCATGGTAATAATTGCTTTTTTTCTGATAATGAAGACTTTACTTATTGCACGTTTATATTTGTCCGGTTGCCATGCATGGGTCAATTTCTAAATGTGTTTTTATAAAAATACTTTGAAACGTTATTTATCGAAGCGTTTTGAAAAGCGTATTTTTAAAATAAGTTATAATATATATATAATTTTTAGGAAAATTAGATACATTAATTTTATAATATTTGCATCTTTTACATATTCATTGGATGTAGATATATAAATCTGAAATTTACTCTCGCGAGAATTTATGTAAAAAATATTGTTTTCAAATACGTTAATACCAAAATACTATTTGTAGGATCAAACACGATCGAAAAATTGACGTTAAAAAATGTGTGAAAACTATGAGCGTGATTCAACACCGGATATACTTTTTACAAGTTAGCTGCGTGATGGTTTTACATCTCCAAAACGTTTAAAAATCTATATTGCAATGAGTCGAAAAAATAACATTTTGATTCGCATCTCGTATACAGTCTGCAAAACTCTCTGGAAATTTGCGTTTCTGTTTGTGAACGTAACTCAATTTTGCTGCGCGCCGTTTGCCGCCGCATATGCAATGAAAAATTCCATATACCGCAGTACATAGAGCAGTTTTGAATAGAATCGACAAACTTTCAGAAATGATGAAAAGAGAGAAATAAATATTTTATAACGAGAAATTTATGTTTTACAATTTTATTTAAGTATTATGTAATTATATTGACGTAATTTATATATATATATATATATATATATATATCATGTTTAAATTTATTTCTTTTAATGTTACCTATACAAGGTGTTAAAAGAACCATTCAGCATTTATATAGTAGATGGTATACACCTAAGCCACAGTGAACTTAAGTCGAAAGCTCAACACCATTCCTTAGATATAAATAATTTTGTCTGTTAGTGTCATAACCAATTTATTGTCTCTTCTACGTGTTGCATATGACATGAAAAGAGAGAAATTGGGATAAGTAGCATTAATAGCCCATTTGGGAGAATTATAGGTTCAATAAAGTGATCTCCTATAATGCCCATTTAATTGTAATGACTGGTTGATGTCAATCTTACTGATTCCTGATGAAATTTTTCATTATAATACGTGTATAGAAATTGAATCAGAATATTCATGACGCAGTTTGCAAACACCGAGGTATAAATCTTCACGTCGCATACGATACGTAGAGAAGTAAATAAATCAGTTACGATACTAATATACAAAATTGTTTATAAATATCTTAGAAACAAGTGAGTTTTCGACCTACATTCACTAAAGCTTTTTTTACAGTATGGTATACTATCTACTATGTAAATGCTGTTTGTGAATGATTTTTTTTTTAACAACCTGTATAATACATTTAATATTTTATAATTTTTATATAATTTTCATTTTTATAAAAAAGAAATTTTTTTTTTAAGTGAAATATTTATTTACTGATATAACAACAGTTTTTTTAAACTAAAAAGAAATATAAATATTTATGATACAAATCATAAATTTTAATAATAAAATTTATAACGTAAATGTTAAATTCATTAATATAATCTTTTTTTAAGTAAATGCTCTCTTTTCGCATATTAGAAAATTTATGTGACCATATCAAAACCTTAATCCTGTGATCTCAGAAGCTGTCGCCTCTAAAGGGTGACACCTGAATTATTTGCACGTTGATTAAAGCCATAATTATTCATCGTTTAACCTTTTTTTTACCAGGACCCGCATCGCCATTGCCAGATCTAGTGGGATACAGTCGTTGCGGCTATATTTTGGTATTGAAGGGGTTGGTTTTTCCTCAGTGGAAGCGACGACCTTTGGCTGTCATCGGGTCCAGGCTTTTCCTTTATCCGGGTAAGTGTTTCATGGTAAGTGTTTATGGATCCCGTCAATCTCCAAGATAAGAAAATTCAAGACAAAAAAAAGCGTGTGACTCGTCCTGGCCGACAACAAATATCTGTGATAGAGAAACAACTCCTAAACGTTTGTCAGAAACATTAGGAATCATCCGATAGTACATTTGTCTCTTTTACCCGTAATTCGTAAAATTCTGAATGAATTTGTGAAATTAGCGCGTGATGTAGAAAATCTTTAAACGTTAAAACATCTCTTAAATGAAAAAATTTATCTACAGTTATTCTCTCAGTTATTCTTAGAAACTAAGATACATTTTTAAAATTGCTGTTAGTTATTGATTTGAAAATCCAGACTTACGTTCCTTTGAACGAATTATATTATCTTAAACACGACTAAGGAACAAAATAAAAAAACCAATTTAAAGTCGGAAAATTTTTAAATGTATTATCGAAAAGATTTATTTTCCTTGGAAGACGCTTAAGGTGATACTTAACTACAAATTGATTTAAATTAACACGTATTAATATATTGAGTTATTTCATAAAATTGTCAAATTACGCTTATATAAATAATTGCAAATTCAGCGGCAATTTTTTGAAAAGACAAAGCTACCAAGAAAGAAAATATTACAAAATCAGCCCCATATCTTCTTCTCGCCCTTCTTGCTTCCTTTCCCGACATCCAAAACATCATGATTTATCTACGTCCGTCCCTTATCCTTCTGTTAGAACGATCCTGTCACCGAACAGGATGCGTGCCGTGGATCAAGAATTTCTTCGGCCGAAAGGATTTATCGTCCTGACGTGCAATTACGTTGCCGAACATTCAGATACGCGCGTTGCTATCGCGCGAAAGAAAAATGGCATTGCTTGCGGAACAAGAACTGTATTTACAACATGGATAAGTAATATAGCGAATTGAAATAAATGGAGTATTGATAGAATTTTTATGAATAGAATGGGCTCCATTCTTACCTGTCTAGTAAACCCATTTAACGAACTCGTTTAACGAACCCGTTTAATTGGCTGAGAAATACGCATTCCAATATCGAGTTACTGTCTCGAAAAAGCTTGTGTACACTTTTGTATAAGATAAAAATTGAATTGTACATCTATACACAAAACATTCTATTCTTGTTTGCCTAATAAACTCGTTTAACGAACTTGTCTAAAGATACGTTTAAGATATTACTCTATTTCAAAATATCTTGTGTACACTTTTATATAAAATAAAAATTGAATCGTATATTTTTACAAATAGAACATACGCCATATTTGTTTGTTTAATGAACCCGTTTAATTGGTCGAAAAATATATGCATTTAAATATCGAGTTGTTGTTATGTCTCAAAAAAGCTTATGTATACTTTTTAATTTTGTATGAGATAAACATTGAATCATATAATACTCGTATATTTATATAAATAGAACATATTCTATTCTTGTTTGTCTGGCAAATCTATTTAACAAACTCGTTTAATTGGCTGAGAAAGATACGTTTAAACCATCTCAAAATATCCTATGTACACTTTGATACAAGATAAAAATTGAATCGTATCTTGTTAGAAATTTTAGATTACATAATATTTTATAATTTACACACATCTATCCCTACGAAGACCCGTTGACTCAGATATTTCTGCCAAATGACAACGAAGTCGGACGCGACTTTGCCGAACGTGACCGGAATTAAATCGTCTTCCTTGCGAAGCATTCGGACACATTTTCTAAATCATAAATGTGTGCGGTGCACAAAGTCAACGACAAGATTATCAACAACTTTTTATTACCTTCGGAACAACGATGACGTTTCGTCTGGTAATGCACTCTTATAATTTTGGATTCTCGATTGTTACGTATTTTACTCGAATTGGCATGCGTTATTCAAGCTACTGAAAAATTAAATGATCGATATTTCATGTTTGCGTATTCATTTATACTGTCGAAAATGGATGGAATTATTTAACGGTAAATTGGCAGCGTCGTAAGCAACGTATACCGCTTCATTTTTTATGCCTGTTGTTTTTAAATTTTCATTACGTATTACAGAACAGAAATTTTTACTCTAAATTTTGATTTTTTTACATCTGAAATACATTTTTTCAAAATCTTCTAATACAAGTAATAAATAAAGATTATTCTATTTTTTTTTGTACCTATAACTTGGCATTTATTGGAACTTTTTACATTTATTTATACACTTAGTTGTCGAAAATGATATTGGCAATATCGTCCCACTTAGCTGTACTGTTTCATCCATATGGCTTATAACTTCAACTAGAAACTACTGTTTCGTCGATATTAAAGCAATCGTGGTTGCTTTCGTGGCGTATAAGTTTGTACATAAGACATACGAAGAAAGTTAATTAGCAATATAATACGAAAGAAATTGAAAATGAAGAAAAGAAAAATCTCAAATTTTCTTCTTTCACTATCATAAATTATCATCTTTTTTCTTCTTTCTTTGTTCGTGATATCAAATTCTTTAAAGGAATTTACCATTTTAAATATGAAATTTGTAATATAAAAAACTTTAAAATTAGCTTCCTTTGTAATTATAATTTGCGATTTCACATTCTAATGTAAACTGCATGTTTTTCACGGAATTTCGAAGTTTCGAGTATCTTTTGATGTCTTTTGCAGAAGACACGACGTAGCGAGAAATATATTCTAATTTCGGAAACGATGCAATGAAGTTATCCATCAGAAGAAACAGTTCTGAAACTATTGTAAAATTCTTTAATATAATTGATCTTACTCTTTTTTCCTCACTAAATTTAAATGTATAAATCATATTAAAGAATCTTACGACAGTAGCAAAGTTGCCTTTTCTTCTGAACGCAACCATTAGTTTCTATCTCATTTATAATCGACATTTATGAACCATATTTCAATATTTGAAGTACAACACCCGGTAGGAGCCCTTTTACAGCGCTCGGCGTATGTTAAATGGCGTTCCAAGGGTGACCTGAATATTGCCGGACGGTCGCTGGCGGCCGGTACTTCCGATAGTCGATTTTAACGAGCGTATCCCATGAGCGCTCAACGACGCGCTAAACCTGGTCGTCCCGCGGCATCACGTCAGTTAGAGAGCCGCGCTTGTAGCCGGTCCTATGGGAGCCAGGACCTTGATTAAACTCGAGATAGTGGTAACAGGTGTTCGCCATTGCAGACCAGTGCTGAATCAACAGCGAACAACTTCCCCAAGACGATCTCTCTACTACCGGACTTCCCGGTCATTACTTCTTGGTCATCGCTCGGAGATTCGTATCCGACGAACGTGACGAGAGGTAGAACATCGTCTTTTTCGTGACACAATCTTGATCTCGACGACATCTGCGTACCCGGTCACGCATCCGAAAGTGTTTTCCCATCATACCGTTTCTCTATATATTAAGTTGATATTGACATATTTTCTCACCTAATAACTGCATATATGTACTCAAACTTTTGAGTCTTATAAAGTCAGATAAAAATTTTTCAGTATAATTATCTATAAGATCAGAGATTCCCAAAGTATGATCAATCACGGCTCATCGATGGATTATAGCTGATTTTTAATGAGTTGGGAATTTATGAAAAAATTGAAAATTAAATCACACTTCGTTGCTTTGAATAGTTGTACTTGCGTGCGCGTGCGTCTTTTCATGACTTTATACATGTGTGAAATTGAATTTCACGATGCAACAATGGTAGAAGTCAAAACAAAATTTTGAAATAAATTACAATTACACAGGCATTTAAAAATATATAATTATTTTGTATGTCTGTGTAATTGTTTGATCTGGAGATGGTGCACACACACCATAGTATTTTGACGCTCTGAAACGAGTCCAAGTTGCTCCATTACGTTACAATTTTTATCGATGGAAAATAACTCAATTTTCCTATATTTTTAGAACCATTTATGGGCTGGTTTTTAATATCTTTTACACTATGAATGTAATAGTCATGACTCTAAAAATACTAGAAAATCGAGCTATTTTCCGACAATAAAAAAAAAATGTGATGTGACGGAACGATTTCGACATTGAATTCAAAGTGTCGAAATACATAAGAATACCATTATGGTCTAATTTCCATTAATTTTCATCAAAAATTTTTTTTGTTATTAAACTTCTCACGTCTAAAAATAAATGGCATCGATGACATCATCAAAGCTATCATCAACTGAAAAAGGAAACGTAGGCATTCTTCATATGTACATTATGTAGGTATTATGAGAAATAAATTTATAAAAAATTATATTAAATAAAAAATTAAAAAATTGGAGCATAGTACAGTGGTATAAGTAAAGAGAGTACATAGTATAAATAAATAATTTATTTATCCGTTTTTTTTATATTTATTTAAGCTAAATAAGTTGCAGATATTTGCCATTTTTAAAAATTGGTCACGATCTATGCAAGTTTGGAAGCCTTGAACTAGATTTTCAGACAATCCGAATGTCTAACAAATGCTTAGAAAATATAAATAACGTTATGAAACGTTTCTAAGATTTTTATTATATTTTTCGCGATCCGATAACGTTTAATTTATCGTAACAGCCACCGATTTCACGAGAATGCGCGGGGACTTTGTATACACCCTGTGCATCGCTGTTAGGAAATTGCCCACTGCTCGATACGTATCTTGCAAATGGAACCACAATCTAGCATGGACGCAGAATGGCGGCTATTCCAGAAACTGACCAGCCTCGCCGGCATTTGCTGATTTAAGCTGCGGCTACCGTTGGCTTCAATTAGGAATTGCTTGAAATCCTACGATTCGGAAACGAATATTCGGCAATTTCTCTGACTTCTCTTAGAACCGTTGACCTCACGTTATGGATTTAACGATCCTCTTCCTTCTGTATCTGTGGTTTAGTAATCTAAAGAATTTAAAATTTTCAAATGCGTATATATTGCAAAAAGTTCGTATATTAGACAATTTTATAAAATCATTGCTTATAATTAGCTGCGCATTTTTTTGGAGATATTTAAATGTATTTAATTATTTGATATTTAAATATTTTTATATTTGATAGTATCTTTAGAAATTGTTATTTTTTTGTAAAAAATTGTGGTTTCATGTAAAAATGTAACTGCTTAATTTGTCTATTTCAAGTGTTCATTCTATTCGTCCTACATAAAGTTAACAAAATACGTTAAACTTGTTAGAATCTAACTTAATGAGCTACTAGCAAGAACTTCTCGGGGCGTTTAGTTTTGGAACCAGCCCCGGAAATTAGTTGTACAGCAGCGTAGCAGTCTTATTGTGAAACGATGCCAACCGCGTACGCCGTATCGCTTAACGACTGAAACAAAGTATTGCCAGCCTCAACTATTTTCCAATGCTTGGCACCGCAATTCGAGACCAGTAGGAAAACACGGATCGTTCTCGCTCCACATTTCATGAAATAATGTAACAACCTATTGTATTATATTTTTAATCTCCGCTAAAAATAACAAAAATTGTTTAAAAATCTATTGCGCTTTTATTAATCTTTATATATTATTCAAAATAAATTATTCAGATTAATGACGGTTGCTGGCTGCATTTGTATATGCAGAAGATACAAGAGAAGAACATGAGGATGCACGAGCTAGGGATAAGGATTACGTAGAGATAAGACTTGGTCCTTCAGTCTTGTTATGTCTCAGCTAGGAAGCACGAAGAAGGAAAGATGATGATGAAGGAGAGAAATATGTATTATAAAGCTCTGTTGTAAAGTCATTTGTTTTAGCTATATATATATATATATATATACTACTATCACTAGTAGTAATAATATAAATAATAATAGTACGATAGTAACATTAAGATAGAGAAATATTTTCATTAAGCGTAACTTGCAAGATTTGTGATTCACAAATTACGGAACTCAAGAATCTTCCCAGTCAATACTAACTAAAAGCAACACATAATCTACGTTATAATTTCGCATTCAGCAATATTTATCTTTCAAATTATTTGCTCGTATTCAGAATGCGATGTTAGCATTTATTTAGCATAATTTACGTTACGTATACATACTATAGAATTTCAGACATAAAAGCGCGTTCTGAATACGAGCCTATAAATATAATATAACGTGTGGTGTTACGTAACAGTTACATCGTTGAGTGCAAAATTATAACATACGCAGTTGGAAAATTTATGTTAAAAATACACTTCACGTGACCTAAACGATTTACTAAAATTTTTGTTTAACACAATATGAATATATTAGAAAGTAACACAAATATTGTGTAAATAAAATTGCCACAAAAAACGTAGCACTGACAATTTGTAAGCAAACAATGGAAGTATATTTTTCAGTCAAATTAACATTTATGATATATATGTTAAATTAACACGTATTTTATTTATTTATCTTAAAATTTTCATTTTAAAACACATTTTTATGTTATTGGTTCATTTACTCATAAATTATGTTATTTTGACACTAAGCAATATTGAATATCAATTTAACACAAAAGATTTAGATAACATAATCACAAGAAATGAAATTAATACTTAAATATCTTAAAAATTCAATACAGGTTTTTAACAACTTGAGTAAACTATTTTCAACACAAATACAAAATATTTTTTATTGCGATAGATGATATATTACTTTTATTTGATGTCGACTGGGTCATAACGTTTTATTAATTCTATTAATTGAAACGAGATCTCTTGAGAATCCCAAAAAGAATTCTCCACTTGAATCTAATCCTATAATCGTACAAGCATCTGTTGTGGATAGAGCGTCGCGCTCTCCGGTATTTCCTGATCTATCGCTCCGAATATTTTGTATCGGATCGCCGGAAGCGTCTGGTACTGTTTTTCCCAGGAGAAGGGCAAAAATTCGATAATACCCAATGGCGTTTGTATCTGCGAGAGTGTACCGGTCGGTGATGGATGTTCCCTGAAAGCCGACGCCGTGGAATGTAACTGGCCGTCATCGGAATATCAATGACCGTCCGGCATTCTCGGCGTAGCTCAACGTAATTAGACCCCAGCCGTTGGTCTCCCGGGGCAAGAAATGGAGTCGTCCCTCCGCCACGCGCACCTAAAACATGTCGAGCACGTAGAAATTCGAAATTCGAAGCGTTGAAGCTTCATCATGTTAATAAGCGCCTAACACATATCAATATGCCTAAAGTAAATGTTTATCGGAAGAATAGTGCACTCGTATTAAAAATTGCTTTTGTTAACCCATACAAACGAAAAAAAACGATGATCGCTTTGGTGTCATCCCGTACTGGTAATTTTTCAGTCATAAGCAATTTAATTGAGAAACTGTCACAAATTAGAATTACAAAATTTTCTTGTAATAATTAAAAATAAGATATTTTATTTACATTTCTTCTATTATTATCCGGGAAAATATTTTACTTTGTGTTTTCCACACACACTTGCTATGAGATGAATTAATTTTTATTTTAACTCTTATTTTAACTTCTCTTTATTTTTTCTTTCTTTTTTCTCTTTTTCTTTTCTTAATTTTAATTTTGTTGCAGCTTCTCATTCCCATTTCACTCTGTAATATTTCTCGAGCTTTATAAAAAAGTTTATTTTATATTTTATTTTTATTAGTATTATTTTTGCTGTATTATTTCCGTTATTTGTATATTTTTGTTTCTACACTTTTTTTTATTTTTATGTAGACTCCTTAGAGGGTTTGTTTTACAATAAAATAATAAACACCTTTATCTATCTATCTATCCCTGTGACGCTTCTCACGATGACGCGGTGTCGTCGTAACCGCGCTTATACATACTCCTAATTTATCAAAGGACTGATAAATAACGAGACAAACGCGTTTTCCCTCAGCTTGTCCGGAATCACGAGCAGAATGGATGGAACTGAGCGGTGGAGGTGGCGCGGTATGCTATGCGCCGTCACGTCTGGGCAAACTCGTTTTGCGTGTCACTGGGTTTCCCAGGGTCACTCAACAGTGCCATGTGAGCCAACACCCCGAAGAGAGTCACCATCGCGAAACCAGGCATCTGTATCTGGGTTTCCATCATCCTTGGGATCGAGACCTCTGGAAAAGCTGGATCAAAAAGGTAAACACTTCCTCGCTATTCTTTCACAAGAAATCGAGAAAATTTCTCGCAACGATTCAATTTGTGACGAAATACAGAAAACATCTGGAGACATCGTCTTAGAAAAGAAATATGATTTCAAGTCAACTACAATAATTTGAATTGAAACATGTTAACAATGTAACTTTTTTTTTTAATAACACAAAAGCTGCAGTAGAATTATTAAAAAATATAATATTTGTAAAAACCGAAAGAGAAAGGGCTACGAGCCTAAGATTAATCGTTACAAATTAAAAATTGAAAACGTTAATAAATAAATATGTCATTTGGCTAAAATATAAAACTTTAATTTGCCGGCAATAAACAACAAACAAAAACAAACATTTCGATCCATGTTGGATCATTATTAACAAAAATAATAGTGAAATTATTACAAAGAGAGAGAAGATATATAAAAATTATAATTCCCTCTCAATTGCAGTATTAATGTTATCAATAATCTCGCTCAGTATGCAGTAAATATCGTTTGTTTTTGTTTGTTGTTTATTTCCGGCAAATTAAAGTTTTATGTTTTAGCTAAATGATATGTTTATTTATTAACGTTTTCAATTTTTAATTTATAACGATTAATCTTAGCTCTTTCTCTGTCAATTTTTAAATTTATTGATTTATATTGTTAAGAAACTGAAAATTTATTATATTGTTCTTGTTCACCAAAAGATTGACATGATTCATGTAAATAATTTTCATATCAGTAAAAAGTATCTTAATGAAATAAAATTTGTATAAATATTAAAATTATTCATCACATCGTATAATTAAAATCGATGTAATTAATCTTTTGGTAAACAAGAACAATATAATAAATTTTCAGTTTCTTAATAATATAATAAAATATTATATTTTTTAATAAATCTATGACAGCTTTTGTTATTTAAAAAGTATCGTTGATCTTCTTTGCTTTGCGTGCATTTACCGATTTAAGATACTTCATTGCCAAAAATACTCGGTATTACACTAATTTAGTAAATTAATTGTCTTGATATATGTGGAAAAGAAATTTCAATTATTCAACAGCGATAAAAAAACCTCTACTACCACAATAAATAAACACAGAGAACAATTCACAGTGACGCGTGACGAAACAAGAATAAAGAAATTCATTTTCCAAAAGGTGTGTACAGCCTTCGTCCCAGTCGATGTTTGCGCTACAATTTCAGTCGCCTTAAAATTTAAGCTCCCGCAGCTGAAACCAATTCCCGAGACTTCTCTTTGGGCATACATAACTTTACGAGGAAATGAACGATTCTTATGCAACGAGCTCGGACAAGACTGAATTTTGCATGACGTCTTGAAGATAAGCGAGACCGACGCTGACACGAGGACTACGCGAATTGATATTTAAAATGCATAAGGATGTGTGTGTGTGCCAGCAAGTAAAAAATTTTGTTTCTTGGAATATCTGCGTAAATAACTTTGGATCTTTGTACCGTAACATCCTGAATCTCCCAACAACCCTTTCGAAAAGGCCTTTGGCGCGTGTAAATAGGTCATATGGAGGTGATATTCCGAATAGGTAATATTCCAAAGCATACCGACCATATCTGGAAAGGAATAGATGGAACGTCAATGCAGAAGCGACCAACAGAGTGCAACATGGAAATTATGCCATACAGGGAAGGCGCGGACGGCGCTCGATAATGTCGTTACACGGCGACGGACAGCGCAGTGAATTAGAATTGTGTATTGTTAACTCGCGGTCCGATGCAAATGAGGACAAACATAGGCGTTTTGATGGGCTTTAATAGAATCACCAGCTAACAAAAAGGACAACGGAAGGCTGTCCGATATATCGTATAGCTGGCAGTTCCGCAAATATGCATCAGTTTGCTATGAAATGTCTCTTCATTATGCGCGCTATATATACACTCGTTTAATAAACGCCGTTGCAGAAAAAAAAACATATGCGATATTGCGAAAACGTTACATACATAATGTATCGTCTGTAATTAGAGATTTTACTTATAATTAAATACATACAGCGAAAGAGAAAGGTCAAGGGTTTTTTAAAGGAAAGATGTCTTATATAAAAACTTTTCTCCCATTCACATCACCGGCTTATTTCCGGAGTTAATAAATAGACGCTTAATTTTCAATAACTGCAGTCGATTTTTCAAAGAGCTGGATGGTATAGTTAAAGCACCAGTGAAATCAAAGGACAATCCCCCTTCTTCATCTCGCGAATTCGGCGATATCGCGATTGAAAAGATGAGTGACAACGAGAGTAAGAGAGATTGGTTGTAAGATGGTCCGGGGCTGAAAGAAGAGGAAGACGGGGGTGGCAGAAGAAATCCAAAATGATGCAAACATTGGCCTAGAGGCACACCCTGAATATGAAATCACGATGAACAAACTTTAATATCCGAATGCACGACGAAGAAGAGGGGTAAAAAGGTTGGAAAGAGAAGATAAGAGACGAAAGCACACATGGCTGTTTCTATAACGTTATGACCGAAACGATTGCCAACATCCGCGGCATTATCGGCGATCCAGATCGATCCCCCGATATTTTTGATGGCGAATAGCGTAGTCGTAATGACGCAGTCAAAAATATTTTTTTCTGCGACTTTCCCCCCCCCCCCTCCCTCCGACATTTCAAACGAAACGATATTTAAATCTCCCAATGATTCGACTCTTTTTCGAGAATATTAAAACGTAGTAGCACAGCAGCCAGACTAAACAATTCGGCGCGGATTTTATTTCCACATCAGTATATATGTTATTTACAAATATTTGTTATCATCTGTATGATAACTATACACTATTGGAAAATAGATATTTACAAAATCGTAGCGCAATTCAAAAGGGTTCTGAGCGGTCACGAGAAAGCCACCGTTGAGAATAGCTTCACTTCACATCTATTTCTCTTCCATTTACGCCAATGGACTCTTTTCAATTCGAGTAAATGGCAACTTGCGAGAAGTTTAACGCATACGCAGAGACGCACGATAATTCGACAAACACGAGCGAGTTTGGTAGCATTTGCAATACGCCAAAGCGAACGTGATGCAGCCCAAAACGCGAGATCATGAATCGGATAAACACGTCACTAAATATTCAGCGATCAGTTGTACAAATACGAGATGTGACTCTTTCTACCTCTTTTTCTCTCGTTCCCTGTCTCTTTCTCTCTCTTTCTCTTCCGTTTGCCTTGCATTATTCAACGCGAGTATTTTGCCGCTTTTCTCCATGGCGTAAATGCATCGCCGCCACCACGAACCTGCTATTATTACATCGACTTGATGCACAGCGATCGTGTTTAATCCGTCCGTCGAATTTTCCGCTAATGTATTGTCATGCAGTGAATGATGGGCAAAATTTCCGGAATGTCAATCCAAATTTTCGACCTTTGAAAATCTTTTCCCCGTTCTGTTATTTTATTTTATGCCATCGATTTTGCATACAAAAAGGTCCACACTACATGTCAAAAAAAATTAATATCTATCAAAAATCTTTATCGAAATTCTCTATAAATTTATTAACATTCTTATTTTTTCGAATTATAAATTTTTCTATATATATATATATACATATATATGTATAATATATATAGCTGTTTACTTTATATATAATAATTTATTTAAAAAGCTTTAATTTGATTATTATACAAATTTATTTAATCAAATAAGATTTGTTAGTATGTATCCAAATTTACCATGCATCTAATTAATAGTTTTAAGACATTTATTTATTATACATACATTTTTTACAGAAATAAGAGCTTATATAATTACAAATTTAGCATTTAATTTATGATATTGTCATCTGTTCTTTATTTAGCATTTACTGGCGGAATTTGCTTGCGTCAAACTGAGTTATTTTCAAGTACGTACCAGATAATGAAACAATTTTCTTGAATACGGCATGCCGATGACACAATCGAGTTGGCTGTGACATTTTGTAGTGGGTCGTCATTATTTACTTAATAGGAATGAAATGTTTTAAACGATTGACTCTATGACAAGTCGAGTTCGATACATCAGCTATTCGTATTTATTGTCTTGACAGTTTTGATACTCTCTATCCATTAAATCAGACAGTTGATCAATACCGTTTTAATACTCAATTAATTAATTTTCCGATAATTGGCTTTTTTGAAGATATTTAATTTTATATCTATAAAAGATGGAAAAAATTAACGGAGTTGACCGGGATTCAAACTAACGTGCTATCTCAGGACTGTTCTATTATTTTCGTTATTATTCCGATCTTCTGTCTCAGTACCTGATCAATCTTATATCTCTACATTATAATTGGATATTTATAAGAGTTTTTAATTTACATTAGTTCATATACGTTCTTTGCAGTGTTTTAAAATGCTTATTAGCACCATTATTAAATTGCGATCAATATTTTTATTTCTGTTTATGATTGCAATTCAAATCCGACAGCAATCGGCTCGCAGTTTATATAATCGGAAAATGTAATAATTAAAATTTTATATAGAAGTATTATTAGGCGTCAAGATCCAGTCTCAACTGTATTTAGTGCTTCTCGCTTATTTGTGTTACTCATATAAGTTCTTTTTACATTTTATACTAGATATTCACTAAATAAGTAATTATTGAATCTCTGCTTATTTCTCATTACATACAAAATGTTGTAATTGTATCTGTATAATCTCCTTTAAAAAAAGAAATATGTGATCTTCAAATATTTAACAGAAAAATTTTTATTATTATTGATACTATTATTAATGTTAACATTAATAATACGTTTCTCTATTATTTATTTGTAAGTTATTGTTTTTTATGTGAAACTAATAGTATCCAAAAATATTTAATCTTTATCGATGTCTGAAAAATACATAGGTATAGTAACATAAATGAATTTTATTTAATTTTACAAAAGGAAGTGTTACTTAACATTAAATATGTAGAATCATGTGTATTTAGAAATTTCTGCAAAAACAAAGCTTATACAATAGTGAGTCCATTAAATTTACAAAATTTAAAACACGAAGTCCGATTAATAGGAACGTGTCCAAATATTCGATTGCGTTCACTCGACGACAAACGATCGACATTCCAGTCGCGCGGGCAAATTTATCGCACTGCCCTGTTTGATAAAAACAACAGGGAAAAAAAAATAAACAAATATGACTCGATATAACGGATCATACTTTCCAATCTGATTATCCGCACGTTCCATTCGAGATGCGTTCACGCGTGCCAACAGAATGCATTGACCACGATGGAACGTTGCATCCACGTAGCTGCATCCAGTTACGTGTCAGCGTCTCATTAATTAATCGTATGCCTCGTGTTCGCTATATCCACAGCTAGAATTAAACATCATTTATGAGATATTTATAAAGTCTATTTTTGTGACGTGAATTCTTCTTTTCGACATGTTCATCGCGAATTCTTTCTTTTGTGATTGCCATGATTTCATGAAAATACTTAGCTTCATTATTTCGATCTACCTTTTTAACTGGAAAATGCACAAAAATATTCTGTAGCGCATTTTTCGTTGTTATAGAAATATATCTCGTATATAATCCCGCTATTATTTACAACTACAAATGTTATTTCACTTCAATGTACTTGTCAGCGTATTTCTGTAGGAAAATTTGTCTCGCAATACATTTTACAACTTTTTAATACCGTGATTTTCATTCGCACAACTAACGCATTAAATCGATCTTTATTAAAGACAATTTAATAAACAAAAATGTCGAACTCTAGTTACACAGAGGATTTGCAAATGTTGCAATTTATTGGCAACAATAAATACTTTAATGTACATGTCAATATATATATAGAGAATAAAATGAAGCATAACTTTTCTCAATGGTACAAGTATAGTTACCATAGACTCAAAAAAAATATTTAAAATGTAAACATGAGAAAACGAGAGGGCAAAAAAAATTAATTTTAATTTATTTAATTTAAAATAATAAACTTTAATTGAGTGTGTGTGTGTTTTATTAAAATTATTTATTAAAATATTAATTTATAATGTAATTAATTTTTAATAATTTTTTAAATATTCAAGCCGAAATCAATCTTCAATTTCAAGAGATTTAAAAATTCTATGACAGAATACTAAACTGTAAAAAAACGTACAGAAACTGTATTTTTATTTATTTTATTATTATTTGAAAAAAAGATTGGAATTATCATATAATTCAACTTTATAATTTACTAATTATTTTCGATGTTAATTATATACCAGTGTCTCCAGATTTATTTTATTATTATTTAAAAAAAAGATTGCAATTATCATATAATTCAACTTTATAATTTACTAATTATTTTTGATGTTAATTATATATTTTTTTATAGAATATAATTATAAATATAATTATTATTATTTTATAGCAGACTAGCTATAAAAATAGAGTTCATCCTATAGCCGTAATTATTTCATTACGCAATTATAGTTACAAATATTAAACATTTTTCTTTCAGTGCATTTTGAATTGAAATTTCTTTCTTCACGCCTTTATTGATATCTTTTAATTATTTATTCCGCTTTGCATAATAATGTGGAGCGCGATGCTATATCATTATTGGAGATGTAATGTCGCGTAAAATCGATCTCCATCAAAATTAATTTTGGGACGACGCAAAACTCTCTTTATCCGGAAGAAAAAGTTTATTATACGTGGAAAACTGTTGAGCGCATCGCGTAATTCGTTTTACTCAGCGATGTGGTAACAAAATTCAACGTATCATTAACCGAAAATTATAAGAGGCTCGGGAATGGCAGTGGATTACGAGGAATAATTGCCGTACGGAACAGGTGATCAATCTCGCAGTGCCGCTTTTTACGATGTAATCGCGAATGACAACGAGGAAGATTAATTAATGCCAACGATATGATGCGTGAAACGGTAAAGATAAATCTCGTTCGGCGCCGATTTGATGACTGCTACGATGAAAGCGCAAATAATTAATTAATTCATTAAGGAATTAATAGATCACAGGTGTTCGGACAATGTCTAATGGTACTCTGTTCTCGAACGTCGATTATGCAGTGAAATACAATACTACTTAAAAATCAACATTAATTAATTTATTATTTTAGAAATTGCATAAATATCAAATAATTAATTATTCGATAAAGCAATTAATAAAAAGAATTATAGTATTCTGATTATTTTGTAATAATAATAACTATTGCTATAATTAAATTATGTTATAATTAATTATTAATTATAGAGAATATCCTGTAATCGTTTCTAAAACATGGAATATAAAAATCTATTAGACTTTCTTAAGATTTAAATTAAGATATTTAAGAAAAAAATTGTTTATAGAAAACAACTATATTTATTAGAAATCCTGTCATTAAAATAACTTTTCTACGTATTATAATATCTCAAATTATATAATATTAAAAATCTAAGAAACACAATATTCATTAATCGGTAATCTGTAATTCAAGCAAGGTTTAATAATCTCGATTAATTAATTACTAGCTACCTCATCCATTACCCCAATTATGTTGTATCTCATAACATGTATTATCGAATATAATAATTCATTCTTCTACGTTACACTATTATAATCGCTGCACACTAAATAATATAAGCATTAAATATATTGAATAATCTACATTCTGGCTTTGATTCATTCTATATACACGTAAATGTAATAAGTGTATTCGCTTTGTCGCTCTTGTATGTATTTGCGAACATGAAACTAAATGAGTCCATTTGCTGCAATGTTATTACGCGGAATTAATACTATAATTTGTATCATAGGTCAATTTTTGTTGCCACAAATCCACTCTTAGCTGAATGCCAAGTGCGTGTTTAACTGAAATTTCACCGCAAAATTCGGCGTGTTACGTAATTCCAGCATGAATTAATTTCTCGCCGAACATACGTCATGCAACATGACGAAATTATGTAGAGTTTGCTGAGTGTGTAAGCGATCTCTTTTGCCTTCACTTAAATTGGCGCGATTTTGTACGGTCACGATCATTAAATGCGAAGAGATTCACAGATTTCACTTTCGTTGTACGAAGAATTTTTATCTTTGCGCAAATTCTCACACATCTAACGATTCTTCATGGGGGCGCAGTGTAAAGGAACAGAATAACGCGAGAGAGAAAAATCGGGCTCGAGGGATAAAAGCTCTGCCCTAATTTCTCACGCATCCAGAAAGGGAACTCCCTCGAAGGAAGATAACGGCGATTAGCCTTGTAACGGGTTCGAAATTAGGGCTGACTATTTTTGGGCATTTATCACTAGAACCTAGGGACAGGCAGCCTGGAAGATTTAAATTGACACTTCATCATCAAATTCACACTTATTATTTGAGTTATCGAAGAAAATAATATTGCAGGCAATATGTATTAATTCATCTTTTACAGTGTGGAAATAAATTAGAAAAGTAATACTTTATCTTCCGTAACAAACCAAATAAATTAATCCAAAGTTTCTGAGACAGTCGTTTCCAATAAAGTGACAAATATCTTTGAACTCAAAAACTTCTACTTTTACATTTGAAAAGTAAATTTAGAGATTTAACATATATGACATAAAAATTACTTTTATCTCTCAAACCGTAAGAAATAATTAATAAATTATAATTATACAGTATTTTTTTTCTACGATAATTTCGCTTATCCTTTGTTATAATTAAACGAATACGTTTCATGCTCGATACTCGAAGCCATCTACATTTTGAAACTTATTGAGAAAGATATAAAGTTCAAATAGCTATTTCAGTCGTAAATCTTCGATTGGACCGTCGAGGTCTGCGGCTCTCTTTAGAATCCACTGTAAATCGCGAAAGTTTCTCCTTAATCGTTGAAAGGCACTTCGCAAAAGTTGCTAGTTACACTCGCATCACTATTTTCGCCTTTCCCTGTTCCTCGTTCCTCTTGGATTGCTTCTCAATCATTCTTGAAACTGTTCTATCGCTCAGAATAAAAACCATTACATTTAGTTAAACGTCAATAAACGTACGATTACGATAACGCTAAAAACATATAGGATATCCCTCTATCAAATGGATCTTTACCCATAAATATGTCAAACTTGTTTTACAAATTGCAAAATTTAAATTTATATTGCATCTACTATTGTATAATACTTAACGAGACTGGGAATAAAAGGGAAAATAAGTCAACTTTGCATACCAATTTAGTAGCTAAAAAACAGTTGACTTATAATCATAACTTGTTAATAAAGTAATAATTCATAAACAAAGCTGAAATATGGAAACTTAAAAAACATTTATATATTTTTTAATTTAAACCCGAGTCAATTTTTTTTTTTTTATTTGAAATTACATTCGTGAGTCGATATTCTTTTAACGAAAGTCAATTTTTAACAGTTATTATAATTATAAGAATAATTATAACATAATTTATGTTTTATTAAATACTGTGTGCAAGGTGTGCGTGTTGCTACTGGCACATTTTTTATTAAAGTACCACTGTTATCTACTGGTTTATCTTGTCCATTCTTTGCGTCTCCTCGCCCCATTTTCACCCTCAAAAGATCTTTACAAGAGTAAACCTGTAGCGAACGTGCGTTCACATGAATTCCACTTGTTAGTCACAAAGGGAAAACAACGAGGGCAAGCGAATTCTGCCACCCCATCGTTTTTTTGTTGCCGACAAAATAATTTCCGAGAACCCTTAAAGCGTTGCATACCAAACGTGATCAAAGGAATTTTTATTAAGGCGGCTTATTAAGTTCTCATAAGGAATTTCACTCGATACAGGCCTTAGTCGATTTTCTTCCTCTGCTTTCAAAATTTCATTAGGAAAATTCAATACTGCACGCAAGTTTTTTTTCTGTAAATCTTCAATGACAGTAACGACGCGTTTAATGCACAATTGATCGATTAACAACATTATCGCTTGATACTTTTCGTTAATCGATAACTTAATTGTCGTCTTAAACGATTTGTTCATCGTTAAAAGTTACCTGAAAAGGAGCACGTTCTCACCAAGTTTTCTCGGATGGACATGACGGTGGAAAAACATTGTCGCAGAAACTACATCGTGCAAGTGTAGCCTCGCAAAAAGCCACAAACTTTAGTATTAGCTGCTAAGAGGTAGGACACATGAAGAGGAGAGAAAACAGGACAAGCAAACAGGAGAGGCGTCTTATTCCACCTGATTTTGCAGATCCTTCCAGAACGGTATAACGCTTTTTCAGGTAGAAAAGCAGGGGAGAAAGAAAAAAGTCCACGAGAACAACAACCACGATAATGATGTTCTCGTTACGGGGAAAATCTCCTTCGCCCAAGCACGAAGTCCACCGTATACCGGGTGTCCAACTAACAAGATCGTGGTAATGACTCATTAAACGCATCGATTTCTCATCGGGAATGACGCAGGTGGCAAGGGAACCATCTTGACAGTTTTTCACGCATTATCGCGCCATTCGGGAAAAGAGGGAGCAACACGATCCTGTCCGTGATCGATCGGTTTTTTCAATCGGATTTTGCAATCATTTGAGATACTCCACAGAGTCGCTTAAGAAAGTCATAGAAATTGCAAACGAAATCGCGAAAACGTTCTACCCTTCTTTAATATGAGAAAGAAGATTATGGAATTATAAAGTGACTTGTTGCACCAAAAATACGCAAAAAAAGATTTGATCCTTCTTTATTTCTATATATCTTAATCAAACGTAATTACTTTACTGCTGCAATTTGCGTCCGCTGCGCTATTATTATTTAACACCCTTGGAAATTATACAGTGGATCCGATCAATTCCCACAAGACAAATAGCCGCATTGACTATCGCTTTTCGGTTCATTGGGCGAAATTAACGCGTTTACGGCACAGATGTATGGGTTAAATAGAATGTATGTTTACTGAATGTTACGTTAATCCTTTGAAATTTATCAATGCTATCGCACTAATAATTGCACGTATTTGTACCTTAAACAATAAATGCTTTTTTTTGTTTTAATTAGAATAAAATTCATCTCCGTACAGATGACAATAATGCTTGTAATTATAACAGCAATACAATCTTTTTATGATAGTTGACTCTTAATACACATGATTGGATCATTCATGGTCTGCATATTTCTCTTTTTTTCTTAAATATCATACTAGGGACACCTGGCTAAATCTATTCTTTTCCTTTTTTTAAAAATACATAACTTTATAAATACTTTCTAATGATATCAAAGTATATGTATAATAAGAATGACTTATTAATCTTTGTATACTTGTAAAAGTGTAAAAACAAAAATTAATCCGGATACGAACGACCTATCGTGTGTACTAAGGGTTAAAACGTGATATATATCTTTTCCTAAATTGAAAAATTGTCAAATAAGCATTATTGTGCAAATAATAAGTTAAATCTTTTTGTGCAAAAAAAATAATTAATTATATGAGAGCTTTTCAAATATTTAATTTGCATAAATGTAAATATTTATGTATACGATCTCTCAAATATAAAAAGAAAATATTTTTGCTGCATCTAAATTTTGAAAGATTTATCTTAAATTTGAAGATTTTTTATTTTATCTCACAATCAGTGACAAATAGATAAAAATAAATATTAAATATTTGAGATAAATTTAATCTCAACAAATAAATTTGTATATTCTTTTATAACTTTATAATATAATATGATTATACATAATTAACGTACAAAAAGAACACATTTTGTCAAAGATATGAAATTATCAAATTCAATTTTGAGATGGTAACACTATCTTTTGAGAAACAAAGAAGTTAAACTGAAGTAAGAAGAAATGCTATGTTGATACGGCAGAATCCTGTAAGAATACATAGTACGCGGATTTTGATATCTTCTCTCTATAATAATGACATTAAAAAATAAAAATATAAAATTAAAGAAATATCAATAATAAAATAAAAATATAATAATTAAAAAAATATAAAAACATTATACGGAGATTAATAAAAATTAATTTTGAAAATGAGATGATCACGTCGATAAAATATTTTTATCTGACAAAAAATGGAAAGCCCTTTTCATAAATTTTTCATAATTCTGTAATAGATTACAAAATATTCTATAACAGGATCTGCATTTTAAACGAATAATTATCGTTTCTTAATAATTTATTAATTACTTGCTACTATTTTTATTACTAAAGAATATAAATTTTTTCTCTACTTACTGCGTCACGCTTATCTAATTACCCCGATCAGTCTACGATGTAAAGAAGCTGGTAATCAATGCGAGTTCACCTCATTTTCTCTCTCACGAGCCACAATTTTCTTTGAATGAACGGTATCTTGTCACTTTCCTCGCATCCAATTCACTACCGCAAGTTCTCTATACCTGCCTAATCGACCGATCGGCTAGATATCCACCCTCGTCAATTTCTCCCCCGTCCAACTCCCGCTTGCCATAGCGTTTCTGGCTTTTCCAGGACAAAAACGGACGGTACGGTACGACCGGAATGCATTTATCGAACGGTGGGAAAGAATCCTTATCACGTTATTCAAATATCCTTCTCGCGCACGTTCGATCACGTATATCAAATATCCTCCCCGTATCTCTCGCCTGGTACACTCCACGTTACTCCTCGCGCAGAATTTCGAATAAAAGGCACAACGGGGTCTTGGCACAGGTGTGAGGTAATCCCCAAGACGCTTCCTATATTTCCACGAATACTTGCTGTATTCCAAAACCCGCTCATTCTCTTTCCCTTTCTCCTTGTATTCCCTTCGGTTACTCGCCCGTAAATTATCGGGCGACGCGATATCGTCTACTACGCCCTCTCACAACCCTTATCTCGCGTCCTCGCTCGCGGGGGTAGTTCTCGGGAGGGAATAAACAACGAAACTGGAGTTAGAGTTTATTAGCCGCAACAGCCAGTCATACGAGTCATGATAATGTAACGTGATATCGGCGTAATTAGCTTTCCTACCATAACTGTAACTAGGGTTCGCGCGTGATATCGCGGTACTTGTCGCAAGTAAAATCTAACGGCCAAACATGATATTGCGTGTATACTATATATATGTGTATATATATAACTATAATTATATACATATATAATGCCGTGTTGTATAATACATTGTAGAAAATAAAGTATCATATAATAATTATTACGTTGGGACAAAAAGAATGAGTTTCTTGTCGATGCGAAGATAGTCATGGCACGTTTATTCTCGCGCGAGGACTTTATTTATACAGTTGTCTTTCGCTTCGAATGACTCATTTGGAATAGTCAAAAGCAAACTGAGAAATTTCGCCTTAACGAACAGCGCGTATCGCTGGTGCCCGTTCGAACAAGAGATTGGATCGACACGCTCGGCCCACCATGAAATGCAAAACCGAGGATTGACGGCGTGCTGCAGCTGAAAAAAGTGACCATCAGCAAAATCGTCAAAAATATTTATTTGAAAAATTCGAAACAATTTGTGCGGCGTTCCACAATGACTTTATAAAAGAATTGAAAATCTACGAAATGGAAATTGGCAAACAATCACTTCATCATTCAGGATAATATTGATGTTGATAACATCAACTAATCTCGCACGGCATGGGCAATTTCTCCTTCAGAGTGCTCTCAAGAAGTTTAATTGAAATTTATTCATCGCGCGGTTTTCTCTTCGCTGATAATGGCGAGAGTTTCATATTGACAATAATTTCTTGTTTCACGCAAAATTTTAAATAAGTTTAGACAGGCTATTTTCACCTTAATTAATAAATTTTAAAAGGACAAAGTGTTTGACTTGTAATTTACTTATTTAATTGCAAAGTGCACTTGTAATTTACTTATTTAACTCTAAGAAGCTGAAAGACTTAATTGCATTAAGCTATATTTGGTATCCACCACGGTAAAAATATTTCTGATAACAGATTTTAACTGTAGGTGACATCTCATTTTATAGAAACTTTTATATAAATATACTCTTATATTAATATTATTAAACTCTTGTATTAACTTCGAAATATATTATTTAATCCAATCCTTATCACGTAAAAAAAGAATATCAAAGATATTATGATGAGTCATAGTGATAAGTTCAATCGATATCTCGCTGTCAGAAAATAAAACAGTTCTTACGAAAAGGTGATGCAGGTTGAACTTTTATTTAACTGAACTTTTCCTTCCTCTTGGAAAAGACGAAGAAGCGCGGATGTGCGCGTACCGTTATGTGCATTCCAACGGTACGGGCACGTGAAATTGATCTTCAAATTGGCCATTAGAGAAGTCTTCTGGCCGCATCGCGAAGATTGCGCAATGCGTCCTCGTAATTGAGAAAGGAAAAAGGATAAACGCTGATCTCTCGCGAGGGTTCAACCATGTCAACATTACTTTTATTTCGACCATCCCGTATCTACAGTAGAAACGTAATGCGTTTTGATAATGTCAAAAAAGTGAATAAATTACATCCATATGGATCTTATTTTTCCTACATTCTTGAATTTTCCGACGTTCTTCGAGAATTGAGAAAATCTTTTCATTAAATATATATAACTGATATATTTCAATTTTTAAATACTTTAACAGTAGATATTTATTTTTACTATATTAATATAATAATATTGTTTTGGTTTGTATAAGTTTAATTGTGTGTGCGTTTTCTTATACAAATAACAAAATATTTACACATGTAATTCAAAATTAAAATAATTAATAAATATTTATTTATATGATATCTTTCACGTCGCAATTTGTAATATCTTTTTCTTCTTCCGCATCTTTTATTGAAAACAATGAAATTTCACGTCCTTCTCTCGAGAATTTGTTCTCGTAACTAGTTAGAGGTATATCTATATAGTCAAGTTAAGAATAAGAAGGTCGAGAATTTTCTCAAATGCGTGTACATGTGTCATGCGTTTGCGAGTGTATTTTCCCAGCGGCTAAATGTCAATGTCAGAGCGGTATCTTCGTGTTGTCCTTTCAAATAGTGTCCCGCGGGGCTGGAACCCGAAGTGTCTAGCAGACACAAAAATTGCGCAATGCTAAGCACCTGAGCGTGCTCTTCCGCTTTACGAGCTGCGGGACACGCGACAAAGTCTCCGCTCGGTTCCTCAGTGATGTGCGGGCGGTAGTCGTGAATAATGCTCCGTATCCTGCGAGCAGACGAAGACGACGAATCAACTAGTGTACCTCGAGCGTCTTTTTCGGGATAACGTTTGGTTGAAGAATTCCGAATCTCGCAGGATGCAAACGTACATACATAAGTATTTTAGACGTTTCGCACTTAAATGGACGAGCGTTACTTTGCGATTGTGCTCAACTTCGGAAATTGATGGAATTAAGATGCACGTTAGAAAGACGATGTTCAACCTGGATACTACAGAGGATAGTTTTTATCCTATATTAAGTTATATAGGATATTAAGTTATAGGATAAACTTAATATCCTATATTAAGTTATAGGATAAAGTTTTCATTAAGTTCGAGAAAGTACGTACTTTTGCAAATTTTCAGTTCGCCTCTTTTCTTTGCGAGGATTCAAAGCGCAACATAATTGTGAAGAGCGTTTAATATTTAGAATTAAATTTGGTAAATTAAATTATGTGGAAAATTTTTGTAAAATTTTTATCTTTACGAAAAATGAATTACGCGATTAAATTTTTATTAAGAATTTTCACTGAAAAATTAACGTCGACAATTTTGAGAAAAAGCGGGTAAAACGTTGTAACTTTTGTGACGCTTTGTATACTGTTAAAACAGCATGTTTTTACTCAAATAATAATTATCAAAATAATCACCATATTGAAGAATTAATTAAAAGTCCAAAACGTCAAAGAAACTCTCGAAAGCGCGTTTGCACGTCGTTTCCCTTTAGGCACTGTCCCGGGAAATTAATCGGAGCATACGTTGCGGTCAGAATTTTTAACTATCCGCGCAAACCACCAATACGCGGTTGCCGATAATCGATTAAGGGCGATTTATCTGAATCAACGGACGTACCTATTATTAAACAAACTAGAAACTAGTTCCAATCCCAGTGTTAATTTCGCAAGGACATTAAAAAAAAATCGTGGTTGAGCAAAATTTAGTGAGTGACATATACGTGGTCACATTAATCTGTTGAGAGAATCGTAAAACTTTTCCATCCATGTACATAATAATTTTGTCATATTATATGTGAATTCAATAATTGATGAAGTATTCTGCGTGTTCTCTCAATATAAAATCCCGTTGTGCGTTAAATTATGATATATTAAAGATTTATCGTATTTATTTATGTTTCCGTAAAAAATATTTTTGATATTTTTATTATATAATAAATACATATATATATAATTATATATTTTTACGTATATTTATTACGTAATAAATAAATATTTTCTTATAAAAGAAATTAATTACTCTTTGACATATGTAATAAATAATAAAATGTTACATAATATATAAGTTTATTTTATAATTTAGAAGCATTTAATGAAAGCTTGTTTCATAGCGTTGGTATATCATTTAAAGCTAATTATAATAAACACTGTAATTTTCAAGCTGACTGTGTATTATCGATTATGAGAATTAACGTACCATGTTATTAAAGGCAACAATCTTAATTATCAACTTTCCCTAATCAGCTGCTTTTCATCCTTAATTCGCCTCTTGTGCGAGAGCAACAAGACAACGGAGACGTAATTGCCACGATTGTTCTCTCCAAACATTTCAGAAGACTCATTTAACGGTTTACATAATTCGCATGATGAATTTATTCCGCACGTGCCGAACGGTATACGATGTTAAACGAATTCACGTCCGATGTGCTAACAGTACTCGTTAATTATATCTCATAATAATTCGTGCGTCTCATACACGACACACATCGCGCTGAATCTATTTCACAGTCCATCATTTCTATATAATGTCTCTGATTTCGCATGCATCCCTGATCCATACAATCCTCGAAATTATTTATCTTCGTTATAACTTGCAAGGCTTGACCCCAATTTGACAGCACTTTTAAATTAAAAAAGAAGAGAGAAAAGTTTTTTCACGCTGAAAGAATGATTTTTGCCGAAAAGAGATCGCAGCCTCCCTCCCCCCTCTCTCTCTCTCTCTCTCTCTCGCCCTCTTTCTTTCATTGAGGTCTCCTCCACCTTAGTCCTGGATTATCGCACGATAGATTACGCAGCTAGCTTGATTCATCAAAGTATCGAAAGTCTGGACTTTCTCAGAAAAGTTACTTCCCTCGTTAGCCACCGTCGACGAGTGCAGACAGCCGGGACACGAAGCTTATTCTTTCTCTTCCTCTTCGTCTTCTATCCTTTGGTCTTCGTTGCTTATTTCTATCTCGTCTGTTCACGGTGAGCTAAACGTGTCCGTTAGAAACATCGTTTCATCTTATTTCTTTCTCGTTTTCAACTCATCGCCGACGTGTGTCAACCGGCGCGACTTTTTTCATCTCCTTTTTCTCCCATCCGTTTTCTTTTCTATATCCTTAGCAGCTTTCTCTTCTTCTTCTTCTTCTTCTTCTTCCCCCTCATCCTATATTCCCAGATCAAATGGAAACTCGAGGACGATCAGTGAACTCAAACAAAGTTGCGATCGGAAAGTAGAATCGATCGATCGTGGGATTCCGATGGGAAATTATCGTCAGGAAATTGGTAGAATTGAGACGATGCCGCGATGGAAGAATAGAGTTAAATCTGGGATACTACCATGGGGGTGCTACCGAAAGAAGCGTCAGAAACGTATCGCTTGAACGAATCTGATCACTTTAAACCCTGATTATGAATGCCCTGAGGATTCCTGTGAAAACGAATCGCTTCTAAATTCGTCGAACGTTCGATTACGTAAGACCATATGCAGTATATACACGTCTAAAACGTAAATCACTTTCTCTCGGATTTGATCCCGTTAGACCGGAAATTAATCATCACGTGACGATCATGCTCGCTCATGCGACTCCGAGCTCTTTCCCGCGACAGTATCGTTCGCTTTTCCTCGTAATCCCATTTTCTCTTTCATCAACGGTGGCACTTCCTCTAATGGCGTCCCAAAGAAAAGATTCTCGATTTTTGTGATAAACTGCGTTAAATATAAATTACACGACAAGACATTTTATTCTGTGAATCCATATAGCTTTATGAAACTGCCAAGCTTCAAATCAATCTAGCAAATCGAGGACGATATTTATTATTCAATAAGCAAACACAGCTCTTGGATTAGAATGATCGACAAATTGTTAGTTTGAAAGAAAATAATATTAATTTTTATGAAAAAAATGTAAAATATGAGATAAAACTTTTCGATGAAATTTATTTTTTCCATAAAAATAACACAAGCGGCAATAAAAGTTTTTAAAACGTCAAAACAAATCTTGAAAAGAAAATTGGGACATTTTTTCGATTACCACATTCGCTAGAACAATTTTAGAATTCAATTGGATACATTTAAAATTAATTTGATTTGAGGAAATTTCTGCCTTTAAATGATGTTCCTATAAATCAAAATTTATATTAGCTCTGATTTCTTTACTAAATACAATAATACTAAATATATAATATGAAGTTTTTCTTTCGTTCTTTTTGGTTAAGGTTCGATTTGGTGCGCGACGTTCTGCTTTCTAATAACTGATAGCGATTTTTCCGTCGTATTGTTTTAGGGATGTTCGCGCGCGATCGCTGACGAATCTAACGCCGATAAGAAAGCTATGACTGACGTCTTCATTGTTCGGTTTAAAATCCGCTGCGGACAATGAGAGGTTATTCGTAGCCGAAGCAACGAGCAGAACAATACTTGTCGGCACAAATATTGCTCGTGCACCGCCGCTACTTTACGTTGGTTTCTTACAATGAAGTTCAGCAAACCTGAATGCATTATAATCTTTACTTAACTATAAAGTTCAAATGGAGTCATAAAAAACGTATAAAAAATGAACTGTAAATGCAGAATAAATTATTTTTGGCGTATATTAAAAAAGCAAACAGACATCACACAATTAAATTATTTGATAAAGTATAAAAAGTTATTTGAAAATAAATTTTATTTTATTCTATTACTTATATATTATATCCTTATTTTATTCATATTTAAATTTTCAAAAGCTATAAACAAGTAATGTTATTTAGCTAAATTTATTTCAGTTGAATTAATTAAATCTAGTTTTTTTTATTGAATTGTATTTGAATTTTATTTTTAAAAATCGATTATATCATTAATTTAGAATCAATTTTAAATTTTCTAGAATTCTGCATGAAAGATATAAAATTATATTATTATATAGATATAATATATAATCTTGGTCACACATAAGTATAATGCACCCTTAATTTATTGCACTTTTTGGAAAAGGCGGTAATAAAAGTAAAAGAAAGATTAAAATTGTTTCAAAATAAATATTACTTTTTAATAAAACTATTTTTAATTTATTTTTTGTTAACTATAGAACATTAATATAATTAAATTAAATTAAATTAAAATTAAATTATTAAGTTAATTTATGCTTTATATTTACAGCTAAGACTGTATTAACACACAAACATTTAATAAAAAATTATAAAATATATCGTATATCTCCTTTTATACGTAACACACAAAAATGTGTGACTTTCATGTGAAATTCGTGAAATTGTTTTATTTTATTGCGCACATCATATGTCACTCTATTTCTAGATTTGCGAGCTTCGTATTTGTACACGATCCAATAATTGCTCCATGTTGATTGGACGTTTTGTAATTTCGAATGCACAACCTTCGGAAGAACAAATCGAAACGACGTGACGAAATTACAACGTTAAAATTCGTTCGCCTGTTTCGTTCGAACGTTTGCTCTTACACGAGTACTCTCTATGTCTGATTAATAATCGCGCTGCATACGAATATTGTTGAATTATTGATTTTATTATTAAGCGATATCTCTATCTCTGTTTTTCTCTCGTCTATAGCTACAATAACGAATCATTTGATCCGAACAAAATATTGCTCCGTAATGTACGAAGAATCACAACGGAACGTCACTCATTGCAATCTACTTTAATTAAGATAATGCATTTTTGCAATTTTAAAGATTCGGCGTTAAATAATATATAAAGTAATATAAAGTTAAATATTACAATGCAAGTGGCAAAAGCGAAATTACAGCATCCTTGTGAATAAACTTTTGGACAAGTTACTACAAAGTAAATTATGTGATTTACACATCAAGTGATGATTACATCAAAGTGAACCGTGAATTTTAATTAAATTGCGCGCGCGCGCGCTCGCTTGATGCGAAACTTGCGTATTCGCGCAAGAATATGCGACGGTTCGGAAGATGGTGCATGTCGGAGACTTGATTGCTATCATGGAAGAGTGTGACTTTGACAGAGACGACACCATAGATACGGACTCCTTGGAGTTCGAGGTAAACATGGCATACATAGTTTTATGGATTATGAACATCGCAATCTACCTGTGAAATAATAATCTAATAATAATCTGTCTATCCAATTAGCAGACAATGTTTTTAAAATATATTTTTAATATAAAAATATATTTTTAATTAAATAAATATTAAAAATACATTAAAAATAAACATTATCTACTGATTGGGTAATAGCGATCACGCTTTCTCTGCCAAAAATAAATTTGGCTTACTTGCGAAACGAAATCGTATGATGTAATAAAATTGTCTTAATGATGTGTTACATATTTCTTAATTAAGTTATATCAAAAATTTCTTTTAATAAAAATCGGGAAGGTACTTTTCAAATACTTTTATTTATTGGTATTAACGTATGTTTGTAGCATTATTTATTTTATTAATTTTTATTATTTGTATCGTATTATATATTATAATATTAACATATCACATTCTCTTTCGCGTTTTTACAGGCTACGCAGTCGTCGACATGCCCCAAAAAATTGGACTTGAGCAAGGCAGGCCTTTCAAGGGTTCCCGACAGCACGATTGCTTTTCCAGCAATAGAGGAGCTCGCATTAGGATGCAACCAGTTCACTAACGTTGATAACAATCTGAAGCTTCTGCACAGGTATACTTTCTTCTGCATCTACATTAAATCGCTTCAATATGGAATAATACAAAAACTTTCTTCTATTCATTTTCCATCACTTTTGATTTTCTCTGATTATTGTACGATAAAAACAAAAGCTAAGCAGTATAGCCTTTGATTTCAATAAAATTAACGAGAAAAAGACGATAAACAAAGAAACAGAGAAATTAAATTAATTCTTGCGAAATATCAAGTAATTGGAACGCGGATAGATTAACCCCTTCTCCGACAAGAGAAAAGAAAAGCGTGTAAGTGTCCGATAGCACAAACGCGGCGAAACTGCAAGTAAACTTTAATTGGTAGTTAATTCGTACGTAACTCTTCATTCCTTCCCGTGTAGGTTTCCCAAACTTCATGCTGTCAATTTGGAGAACAACAATCTCCTCAGAATCCCGAAGGAATTGCTGGAGCTGCCAGCGCTAACCTATCTTAATCTCTCGGATAACAAGATCGAGATAATTACGGTTGACATCTGCCGATTGATCAAGTACGTATATAATTTCATAATTTATTATTATTCATCTACCTGTTTATGATAAAAGTAGATTAGATTAATAATCCCCTTTTAAACAGAAGAGATCTTCTCGCCTGTTTATTCCTCACTATCAGAAGAGATTGATTTTTATCAGACACGCGTAGCAATTATCTCTGAAATCTTTTTATCAATGTTATATCACTTATTACCTACTTAAATAGACTTTAATTAAAGAACTGTGATAGATCGTGCTTTTCATCTCTTCAACTCTTTGTTTTATAATAAAAAGACATGCTCGATAATTGAACTTCTAGAAAATTCCAATTTTTTAAAATTATTAAAAAAAATTATTTTTTTTAATTATTTATTCTTTAGCGATCACTGCAACGGCATATCTATTTTATAAATCGATATAGCAGGTTGTATGCATTAATGTGTACGCGGCTAAATTTTCCCTCCATACTACTTGATTTATGCGCGTCAATCTAGGAATACAATTGATTACCAACACATTAATCATGCGGGCTATTGTCGATCAGCGCTGATAACAGGCTCGTGTGGAAAATCACGCGTGATAATAATCAAATAAATGCTGTTAGTTGTCTGATTTTCTGAAAAACGACGACGACGACTGTTGATGTCAGAAATCAAGGAACATATAATATCGATTACAGAAAATTATATAATATATTAAAATGATTTTTTTAGTCCTTTATTCCGAAATGAAGAGCTGCGTATTGAGAAGTTAAAACATTGTAAATAAGTTAAAATGATAAGAAAGCAAATTATACGAAAATTTTGCATTTCTTGATTTGATCAATAGTTTTTTATTTATAATTCATAATTTATTTTTAATTCTATAATAATTTTTAGTGAAAAGTTATATTACCTGCCAAAATATATAGATTTCTTTGGAATGAGTTCTAAATGTATCTATACGTATTAGTATATTATTTTTCCAATTTACCAAAGAAATCTTATTGTTATTTAAGCAAAAATAAAAACAATGAAACATAGTTATGATAAAAAAATAGTAATAAATAATTATATGACGGAATACAGTTTTCTTCTTCGTAATTGATCTTAAAATGTCATGATTCATATATTTTAAGATATTTTTAAGTTTGAGACATTATCATTAAGTTCGAGACATTATATAAAGATCACACGAAACGATAAGCTGCTTTTTATTACCGCGCAACTTTAGACAACGCAAAAAATCTGATCTTACGAGAAGGGGGAAGGGGGTGAACACAATTGAGACGGAGATTACGTAAAGTTTCTCGAAAACCGCTTTCCACCGACCGGAAATGAGGATGCCGGAGGGAGGAACTACGGGGTGTGAACACGACGACGTCGCTGCACGCGCGCACATACGCATGAAAGGTAAAAGTGCTCCTTGCATAGGTTCGCCATCGGTGAACTCATAAGTGAATTTACGAAATTTAGTCTTGACGATCGTCACATAGGTTACACCACCCTGTTTCTCTTCCACTAATTCTACGGTGATTATTTAGATAAATCTTTAATCGTCATTACAAGTGATTCTTAGTTAACATAGCTTTAACACATCTCTGACTCCTTTTTTAAAATCTAAACAAAAGATCTATACGATGTATATTAATAGATATATCTGATGTCTAAAACGATATTTTTTATCTAAATAAAATATTATTTTCCTAATACATTTAAGCCGTCAAGCATTTTTAAATTTATTTTTAAACAGAGAAACTACCATTTTCGAGCAAACAAATTAGAGAGAGAGAGAGAGAGAGAGAGAGAGAGAGAGAGAGAGCAAATTGCGTCTAATTTTTCATATTTTTATATTTAATTAAATCCAGATTTGCTTTCTAAATTATAATTGTAAAAAATATTTCCATTTTGGAATGTAATAATTTTATACGTGTTAATTTATTTTTAAATACTCCAAGTTCTGCGTGAAAATTTTAATTAATATAATAATACTATCAGAAATTACGAAGACGAATATTATATAAAATTTGATTCTTGTTTTTCTCGAAACGGGTCTTCACGCGCCGATGCTTTCGATTATGAATCACAGAGGCGTAACGTAATATTTCTGGAAACTTACGTTCATTTACGAGGACCTCCCGAGATCTAATTGCTCGGGATGAAGCACTCACCAAGTCCAACATAAGTTTCATAGACATTCACCTTTTCTTGGCTCGCGTGCGCCGGTTTCCACCTGAGTCTCGCCGTCTCGCGCCACTGCCTCAACGTACGACTCTTGGTGTTGCCTAACCCCGTTCTGCCGCAGGAAGAGACGGCACTTTAAGGCAATTTTGCATGATTCACTTTCGACGATCACGTCAAACGAAGCGCCCAAAACGAAGGAAAACCGAATCTGAATTTAAAATTATACGACTCGCGCGATAACACGGATGCTTCCGTCGTTCTAGCTATAGTTGACCCAGATATGAGAACAAAGGATTTCCAAAGATAAAATATCTTACATCGAGGATCATAGAGATTTAAATCTTTATAGGTTTCTGGTGTAATTAAATTCGCTTTTCAAATTTAAACACATTCGGTGATAACGCAGTTCACTCGATCTTTTGTATTAAAATCATTATTCATATCGTAATAATGATATTATCTTTTGAACAATTTAAATGTCCAAAATAATTCTGTTTAATTAAACGTACTAAATATTTCTGAAATTACCTATATTGTGTCACAGCAAATAATATTTGGATATACAATGCGGGTAGAGGGATCTTTGACGAAGATGCGTATGTGTGGTATGTATCGTATGTGTATTATGCTTCAAACAGCATAATTTGGCGACATTATTCACGTGGAATCAAGGTATCATATGTAACAAGGATTTCACCGGCTTGCAAGCCATCGCTGGTGCATGTCCGGTCTAAGCCACGGCGCATTATCGCTCGGTCCCGCTTCGTACACCGGCAGACAATTTCTGTTCTGTTACATCAGAGTGGTCAGCCAACCCATCCTCGGTTTTGCCTCCCTCTTCTTCCCTCGCCGCAAGACGGTATCCTCAAGAGGAATAAGTTCGCCTTTCAACCGACCTCTTTAGTCCTCGAAAGAGCCGCCGCGAGTGTGTATCTCCGGACGCGAAAATCGCGCCACGAAAAGCCGTGGAGATCATTTCCGAGTCGCCGCCGGAAATTCTGTGGTCGAAAAGATATGGCGAAACTTTTTGATCCATGACTGGGACAATCGCGATTGTCTCTATCCTTAAAGTTTGTACATGACCGTGAGATCAACGTTCAAAAATCGAATTTTTATTGTATTGTAAAAAATTGTCCAATCTGCGAAAATTTAGATCTCACTACGCAATATACATTTACGCGTCCAATGGTGAAAGTTCTTCGTGTGTGGTGTACGATTTGCAATTCGCAAAATTTGTCTCGTAAAGTGAGAATGTTGCTCACAGAAAGGGTGTACTGTTGTTTACGATGAACCAGGATATGCCAACACTTCGCAGCATTCGGAAAGAATGCAATATTGGGAAAAAAATCGTCGATACAAGGGATTTTTAACATTTGTAGAGTATAGCGTTACCCTTTTACATAACAACGTTTTTATTCGTTACAAACAACCCTACAACATAAAACATACAGCAATTAATATAATAAAATGAACATGACAGATATTTATGATTTTAATATTTAAATATGTTTCTTTATGCATGTACAATACATAATTAAAACAACAATAAAAGAATAGAATTCATAAAAATGAAATCTATGAAATACGCATAAAGTGTTCTTCAAACAACATTGTTTGATGATAACAATCGTATCTACCGTACTGAAGAAAGTACTTCGGTACTTGAACACTGTTCTGCTTTTAAACGAACGTGTGCGCAGCAACATCAAAAAGCAAGAAGTACCAAATCAGGTAAAGAGCGATAAGTCTGTTTTTTATTGCTGCACTCTGAACCGGTGCAATAAGTTGAAGTGAAACAAACATATATTGCGTGTACCTGTTCAGAAAGTACAGCAATAAAAAACGGATCTAATGAGTGCACGTTCTAAAATAAAGTGGTAACAGCTTCATACAGCAAGCTCTTTTAACAACGATAGTAAGATATTTATTTACGATCTGTTATAATCAAGGATTAAAAATTTTTTAATTTTTTTTGCGTCATATTTTTTTAACAATCTATAATTATTTTCTCTATGTGTGTAATTATTTCTGATATTATTTATTGGTAACGTATTTATAGAAATATTGAAAGTGTTTTGAAATCGTGAATATATTCGTGTTAGTTTTTTCGAAATATTTGTTCCTCCCGTTTTGTTTTCTCTTTCTTGTGTCACTAAAGATACGATGTTTTAAAATGTTGTTCTAAAACTTTTTTAATTAAAAATGAAGTTCTTGAATTTTTAATAGTTTATATAAAATAACGTAAAAATTATCTTAATATCTTCAAGGATTTTCTTTCAAGGTGTTTCTTAAGGAATCAATCATAAGCTAACAACAAAAGTTGCGGAAAAAATTTTAACGCACATTATACGTAACTGGTAACATCAGAATAAAAATTTCAAGTTTTTTGTCAAATTAGAAGCATTTATTGATAAGAATCGGTACTTATACTTTAATGGCAAAAATCGAAAGTCTGCCTGATGACACAGATATTTACTGCAACGAAGGTTTTCACTATAATTCGAAACTTTCTACTCAAGTGCACATCCTGTGGGCGGCTCGCGCTCGTTTAGGTTCACCGACTCGCGTGTCCGAAGCTTCGAGATACAATTCGCAGTAGTTAAAAACTGCACTGCTACTACATCCGCAAAAACTATAATTTACGAATGAACTCTTCCAGATACAGGTTCTTCCTCTATTAATTAATACTTTAAGAAGTGGCGAAAATTTAAAATAATGTTACAAACTTCTGTAAACAATAAACAAGATTCTCTAATTTTACATTATATTCAGTATAATGAAATCTTTATGTCTTTATATTTTTATCTTATTCAATAGTTTATATATATTTTTATACTAGATAGATTTATATAGTTATAGTATCAAAATATTATAACATTTTATACAATACCAAAAATTGAAATGTTTTAATTATACGAAAAAAACAAAGAACTAAATTTATTTAAATATGAAAAAAACATAATAAAGGTTATCCACAATGAAAGTATGATATAGTAAATTTTAAGCCACATAAGAAATTGACCAAACACAATCGAATGTAAGGAGAATAATCGATTATGATTTGTCATTTTCTTTCAACTTACTGCTTACTACGCAATATTACTCCCATTGTAGATAGACGATCTATAAATAAAATATATTAATTCAAAGTCAATTTAAACTCTTCGTTTCTTAAATGTTAATTAAGAATTGTGTTAATACATACTGCCAATATTTTTAAAGCTAGTTAATTTATTCTCCATGCAATCTTTGTTTATTAAATATAACATCTTTATCATCACGTTGCAGTTTGAAAGAACTGATCCTTGACCGCAATGGCATCAAGGACCTACCGGATGAAGTGACACGGCTGAGAAACCTGAGGAATATTTCCCTCGTCGGAAATTTACTCAATACCGTACCATCCTTTGTCAACATGCGAGCTCTCACTTTGACAGTAAGTTAAACTTTTATCATGAATAATATAATAAATAATAATAAATAATTTAGTGCTAAAAAATCCTTCAAATCTAAAATTGATAAGAATCATGTTTAAAAAATGAGAAATTAATAAGTTACTTAAATACAAAATTTATAATAAATATAATTCTATTTAGAACTTTATATAATACATAAAGAAATATGTAAAAATTTGGAAAAGACAATATGTATATAAAGATATATCGGATACAGAAAAAAAATTAGAAATACATTATAGGTGTCTGTAATGTTAGATTACGATGACAATGATAAAGTATGGAAACTACGACACTTCTGCAGTAATATTACATGTGTGAATCTTAAACGGCTTTTATTGATCCTCTTTGTTCGACCTTGACCCTTGTAGTTTGGCCTAACTATTCGCACGTGTCTGACACATTGACATTTTGTTACTGACTATACCTGTTATTGATTATACATGTTATGACAAAAATATGTTTTGCTTACAGTATTGTATATTCCACTGATTTTAAATAAAAATATCTTCAAAAATTTTTAATAAATCATTGTAACGTCGTTTAACTTTTTCTTATATGTATAAAAAAATTAATAATGTTATTACACAAAGAAATGTTCTCTCTGAAAAGTTCTGCGTAATGATTCATTTCTCTTAAACATAAGATTTTATTAAACAAGAATATATGTCATTTCATCACATTAAATTAACCTCATATATATGTAAGGATAGTTGAGAATTAGCACAATCATTTTGTTAATATTAACAACTAATTGTAAGATATTTATTAAATTGAAATGTTTGTGAAGTTTAATATTCTTAAGACTTATAAAAAATGAGTTCAATTCATAACTTTGGTTTCCCTTCGGTGCACGAATAAATCTCTTTCACTTTTCACTAAAGATTTCCCGTCAAAGAGAACAGTTTGACGAGTCCATAAATCTTTGAATATGACAATGGGTAAAAAGACAATTCAAATTTTTGAATTTTTTAAGAAAACAGTAATTTTCTTACGAAGAATTTTTGTTATAAACAAAGAAATTCCATTTTTTTATTTAAAAAAAGTATTTTGTAGATAATGATAAAAGTGATTTAATTTAAGATGTCTGAAAAAGTTTTTGTGTAATTTATAAACAAATATTTTTACACACATATACGTAAAAATATACAATGTATATCTGCATATACATGTCTGATTAATACACATATAGGAAAAATATTTGGTATATAAAAAATGATAATGATAAAAGTGATTTAATTTAAGATGTCTGAAAAAGTTTTTGTGTAATTTATAAACAAACATACAAATATTTTTACACACATATACGTAAAAATATACAATGTATACCTGCATATACATGTCTGATTAATACACATATAGGAAAAATATTTGGTATATAAAATTTATTATTTAAGTTCAAACAAAATACAGAGAAAGAATAAATACAATTTTTTAATTTTTTATTATCTAATTAAAATTGTAATTATTCAAAGATTATTTTTGTATATTTTGCTCAACTATATTCGTAATCTGATATGCAAAAATAAAACTTTAACTCTTAATTTTTAGCATTAAATGATGCTGTTATTATCCGTTCTAATAATGTAAATTATAACATTATTAGCTCATTTTCTAGATTTGTCAGAGTTTTTTTTTTAGTTCCACAATTCACAGTTAACTCTTAATCGAGATTCAAGATTCAAAATATTACTTCATCTTTTTCTTTAGAAAATAATTGGAAAGAGACGAGAATAAGGCCGCAGTCCGATTCACTCTCAAAATCATTTCATCCTTGTTGTTTAATTGTCAAATGTTAAAATAAGGACAAATAATGCTCATGAGTAATGAGCGGCGTTGTGAGAAACATGAATCGGATCGCAGTTTAAGTTGAATCTCGGTTAAGTTACCGTGAGCCATAAAACTAGACAAAACAACTTAATTTTGGATTAATTTATGACTCAGCTTTCGCTGAGTACGACAAAAAATTCTTATAGACTCATCAATTGTTCCCCTCCACGGAAATCTTTAGTAAAAGGCGAAAGATGTATGCGTGGTTTGAAGGGAAACCAGAGTAACGAAGGGGTGCTATAAAATTCCTTATATGGACAGGCGACCAAATTTTACTCACAAGAGACACTCCATCTTGAAGGCCCTCTCCTAGCCAGATTTGGAACTGACAGCGATCGATTTCCCTTAACCTTAGAGAACGATGTACTGAATTCGTCATACCTGACCTATCTTAGAGCGTTTTTCAGGAAGGATACAATGAATCATTATATCTTTGTTGTTTGTCAACATTAAATAAAGATGAAATTATTCAGGGATTGCTTACAACTTTTGTAAAATTGAACATATTAAAACAATCTTTTTTTAATTGAAATGCTAAACATTGAAGAATAAACGTTAAATAAGTGTATATATCTTTGTTGATAAGAAAGACATAATTAAAAAAGAAAATATAAATTTTGGAAAATCAGTTCTTTCAAAAGTTAGCTGTTGATAAAATTACAGTAAAAGACTTCTTAAACAATTAATGTACCAAAAATTAGAAACTTTCAATTTAAAGAAATAAATATGTCATATAATCAAATATTAAAAAAAATATGATTATCTGAAAAAATAAAGATAATAGGTGTACTATACCTATAAGCGTGTCATCTAGGATTAAATACGTATGTACTTTTAAAATAAATCCTCGACAATAAAAACAAATATTCTTGTTTAATAAAATTACAACAAAACAAACTTTTGAAATTTTACTGAGCGCATCATATCTTTATTAATTAATTATTAGCTTTTTTTATATAATGAAAATCTGGATTATTTAAATTCTATAAATTATTGCTCTCTAAAATTTTTCAAATTTTTTAGATATTTTATTTATTTGCATGATGATCCACAGGAAGTTCTGTCGAAGACAGATCACGGAAAGTCTTACAAGGATGAAAAAGCCAATCATAATAATTTACACAAAATCAATTTAAGAAACAATCAGCTGAAAGGAAATATAATTTTAGGAAATTACGGCGTAAGTTTATAACATCTACGAAAGTTTTATTTTATTTCAATTCTATATATTTGTTTTTTTCTAATTTATTAATTTACAAATAAAAATTCTTCGAAAAAAAAAACAAAATAAAGATAGTTAACTTCAAAAGCAACTTAATGTTTATTATCTTTTTTTTTTGTGAATAAAGAATCTGACGCATCTGGACGTGAGCGAAAATAGTATTGAAAAATTGGACATTAGTGCTCTGCAAGAATTGAGAAGTGTACGCTGTGGACGAAATAATTTAACGGAATTAACTCTTTGCGGCCGAAACCTAGTATCCCTCATTGCTGGTAATAATAGTGAGTATAGATTTTTTTTATATGCATTGTACAATAATATATGTACTTTTTATTGCGTAATTAATATATTGAGATAGAATTAAAAAACAAAAAATAAAGGAATAAAATTAGAATAAAAATAATCATTTTTACAGGATTGAAAAAACTAATCATCGAACCTGTGCCAATTAATTTGGAGCATTTGGATGTTTCCTAGTGAGTAAATGCAATATAAATTAATATACATATTAATATAAAATCTAAAAATGGTACAAAGTACTATTAAACCTCAACCTTATAAAAGTTATTAATCGATCTACAAAATTTGTTTAAATCTGTTTTGTATATTTCAATTTTTTTTACTATTTATATTTTTTATTCAAGTACTTTAGCTGTAGGCTAAAGAATACAAGGATATATAAAAATAATTTATGATAAATACGCTATTTTCTAGCAATTAAAAAATTTTTTTAGCAAGTTTAATATTATATTTAATGATATACTAGTAAATTTTGTAATGTATTTTTTGTTATTTAATTTATTTCTATTTTATGTGAAAAACTTGTATTTTTTTGGCTTTGCTCTCAGCAATAATTTAGATGCGTTGCCGGAATGGACAACTGAATTGCCAGCATTGCGCGTCCTTTTCGCATCGCACAACGCTCTCACGGCTCTCCCAGACAGGTTGTTGTCACAACCCTCGAGACTAGAAGTTCTCCATCTGCCTCACAACCGGCTACAAGCCCTACCACCACCCAGGAGACCATTGAATATCGTACATTTAACTCTGCAGGGCAACATGTTGACCACGTTGCCAACCAGTTTTTTCACGAATACCGAAAAGTGAGACACATCTCATAAATATAAAATTTAAATTTTATTGCTAAACATATCTATATATATATATATATATATACATATTTATGTTTCAAAATTGTGATAACAGAAACGAATAATAATAATAGTAGTAATACAGCATTTTAAAAACAATAATCACTTTATTAAATTTGAATACGCAGTTGCTCTTAACGCATATTTAACCGTCTGAAATACAATTATAACTTTTTTTTCGTAAATATTTTCCATTTGAGTTTAAAATCGAACTTCTTTCCAGAATGAAAGTTTTAAACCTTTCCAACAATCGACTCTCCGAACTTCCGTATCGCGAAGAGGTCGGAAAAATTCACCAGGGATCGCATACCTTGGAGAAATTATACGTCACAGCAAATTGTCTGACCGATACCGCTCTAGACGCTCTCGCAAAGTTTACGTCTTTGAGGATTCTTCACATTGCTTACAACACCTTGGATACGCTTCCAGAAAGGTGAGTCTATCCTTATTCTTTGTTAAAAATACGGAGAAGAACAATGATAATTTTATATCAGTTAATTATCAGATAATAATTAACGAACGCAAAATGTGAATATATTATAGATAATAAAAAAACATATCAGTAAGTTATAAAAATCAGTCGATCGAAAAGTACGATTCGAGCATTGATATAGATAAAGATATTTGAAATAATTTTATGTTTGTTATTAAAATTGATGTGCAATCCTGCAGTTGCATAGCTGCTTGGGGTGACCTGGAAGAATTGGTGTTGTCTGGAAACCGATTGCAGTACCTTCCGGACAACGTGGCAAATTTGCGACATTTGCGCGTGCTACGCGTGCATTCTAATCGGCTATTAACATGTCCCACCTTCAGTAGAACAGCGTCCTTGAAGGTGAGATTCTAGATACGAATATCAATGCATATCGAGCAATTTGCATAAACGAAACACAGCTCGCAATCCAAAATATTCTCCTTTTACTTAGACGGAATAAATATATATATGAAAATTATTTATTAATTCTCATTTCGTTATTTATTAAATATACATAGATTAATATATAATGTAAGCTTTATTAAATATACGTATAAAAGTAAAGAATATATATTGTACAATATGTATTTTATTATGGATGCATAAAAATAGAAAATCTAACAAAAATATGTAAAAACACATGCAATTTTAAAATTATTTTTTTCATTTTTCTATCTTTTCTGTGTGACATTGTGTTTTATTATATAAATAAATTATAAAAAATTATTTATCTATAAATAATTCAATTTATTACTGTTATATTAACATTTTTGTTTTGGTATATTTTTGTTACCATAGAATAATTTTGACATAGTAGTTCTGTTGTAACATATAAGTGTGATACATTTCATGAAATAACAATATATGAAGTGTGCTCATTTTTATAAAAAGCATAACGACGACGTAGAAATATATCTATAGAACGACATAAAAGTATTAATAATACATGTAGCTAGATAATAAAAATACAATAAAATAAAATATTTATTTCGTCCAGGTGCTAGATCTGGCACACAATCAATTAGACAGAGTAAATCTGGCTACACTAGTACCACCACAACTGCAATTTCTTGATATATCCTGCAATTCCCGACTACATGTGGATCCGCGACAATTTCAAGACTATAGATCCCAAAGGCCAATATCTTTGGTGGACGTATCTGGACAGAACAGACCCAGTTTACCATCTCATCCGCATCAACAAGAAATCGTCGCAGCGGAAAAGAATACCGAACAACCATGGCGATTGGGTTTTTCGGAGACTGCCGGTTCGCGCGAAAAGTAAGATTATTATTTACATTCTATTTATTTATTTCATTTATTATATTTCAATTCATTTATTCTCCCAAGGTTGATAAATTAAAAAGAAGAGATAGACAAAAAACATTACTCTCTTATTGCAAGAAATTTATTTTTACGAAAAAAATCTGCATATATTATTTGCATTCCGATGAACTTGGAAACTTCATGTTTGTACACAGGCTATACATTTCTCAAGTGCGAATACCATCTTTTTGCAACGTTGAAGGTCTATTTGGCATATTTGATGGTGGTTCCAATCAAGAAGCACCTAACGCTCTTCAAGAAATGATTCCTCGTCTCTTGCTGGAGGAACGAACGATCCGGGAAACGTCGAAGGAATACTTGAAATATACTCTGTTGTCGGCACACAGAGAGCTCAAGGAGAAGGGTCAAAAATACGGCGTAGACGCAACTCTGATCCATATAGTGAAATTGCCGTCGCAGCAGGGATATTCAAAATCCACGATCAAATATTCTCTTAAAGTGGCTTCCACCGGGGACGCCAAAGCTGTCCTCTGTAGAGCCGCGGGTCCTTTAACCTTTGCCAAGTCTAAAAAGACAGTTAAGAACCAACTTGGTAATGCTGCCATGTTCCCGTTAGTAGTGCCCGATCCGATATACGAGGAAGTGACGCTGGAAGATGACGATGAATTTGTTATAGTCGCTAATCGGAGATTATGGGAGGTTCTAAGCGTTCAAGAAGCCGTAAGGGAAGCTAGAGCTGAGGCCAGTTCTGTCCTGGCCGCTAAAAGACTTCAGGATCTGGCGCAAGCTTACGGCGCAGAGGATAATTTAAGCATCATTGTCGTCCGGTTGGCGGGACCAAGTCCAGGCGACATGGATCAACTCATGCGTGAACTCAGGCATGCCGTTGGTAAAAACAGAAGTCAAAGCGATAGTGTGTGTCCTTGTCCTTGTTGCGTGCCACCAGTGACGCACAAGCCACCGGCTGCCTGCTGTTGTCACGCTAACGAAGGCTATTATCTTAATGGCGTATTAAAAACTATTGTAGGCAGGTAAGGAAAACAGAATATTATTGTTATCAAAATTGATAAGAAGTAACTTAATCAATATCGTGAATTTGTACATCAAAACATGAAAGCAATATTAATGTCTTTAAACTATACCTATATCTGATAATCTAATTATATAATATATTTTATAAAAATTTATGATATTTTAAATAATTATATATTTTTTTAATTTAAAGAAACATATATATATTTTTTTATTATACAAAAATGTATTAAAAAATATTGATTAATATTCTAATAATATTGAAAATAAAATCCTAATTTTCAAAATTGTTATAATTATCTCTTTTGTCGAAAATGTCGAGAATTGTTCTTGTTACTTTTGTAAAAATTTATCCTACTATTTTTCTAACAAATAGAAACTAAGAATTTTATTTTTCATAAAAAATTTCAATATGTTACAAAATTTGGCATTTGCAGATCCAATAAAGTCCACGGTGGTTCCGGAAGGTACTTCAAGAATTCCAGATCAACGCAAGACAACGAAAGTCCTCCATACAGAGACGACCGCAGTTCGCCAAGTGGACAGTCTGATCAAGCCAGTGACAGCACTTTCAAATCTCGTCATCCATCAGGAAGGATGTGGTCTGGAAGTGCGGCTGCTAGGGCGACAAATAAAGCTCACCAGAGTGTTCTTATGCAGGAAAACGGCATGCGAAAAGTAAAGTCGAGTCTCTTTGTCGATATTCTTTCGTGAAAAATATTTTCACAAACGCACGCTGGCAAAAAAATGCTAAAAATTATAATCTTTTTACTGAGATAGTAAATACGGCAATAAAAAATTGATAACAGTTTAATTCTTTGCGTCCGATGTGTTCATAAAACGTACATATGATAAGTAACGTACGTAATACATAACAAGTGTGATCGTAAATAAGGAATATAGGCTGTGTTTCGATAGCTCCCAATACTGAAAATCTACAGAATAACAAAAAAGTTCACAAAACTTTATGTTTATTAAATCATTAGTAATATATTTTTAGAAAAATATAAATTCTGTAGTGTTAATAATTATATCTTATAAAATACCAAAAATAATAATTATCATTAACAATGGCTACCTTTAGTTTTGACAGAGTTGGCGTTTTAAAATTATTAATTATTAAAATACATACCAAGTATCAAACTGACGTAGTATCAAGCTTATTTGTCATCATTTTAACATAAAAATGACATCTTTCATATTATTTTGACTCTAAAATGACGATAAATAACGTTAGTTTGTTACTTAGCTAATAATTTTATAAACACAATTTTGTAGCCACTTTTTTGTTACTCCGTGTAGTTCACGTTATGTAAATTATAAATTTTTAGTACTGGCAATGTATATCGGAACACGATCATAAAGGTAAGATATAAAAAATACGGATCTTTATTATTTAAATTCTTTTTATTTTTCAGGTATCATCTTGCCTTCCTACGCAAGAGGATGCTATCTCGGAAAGATCCAGTGCTCTCAGTGAGGAGCAATTTCGTTGCTGGGAGTATATGCTTGAGCAGAACACTCAGCTATTATTCGATAAGGAGTTAGACACGTTGACGAAGGCGCCGTTACATCGCGGCCAGTCAAGGTCGACACCGCAACTGGGAAGCAATCTACCCTTCCTGTCGAAGAGGTTCGGCAGCGCTCGATCCTTCAACCCTTCATTATCACGACCACCGATAGTCCGTTTCGGCAGCGGACGAAGATTGCTGAATGGCGGACCAAATGCTGCCTATTTCGGCAGCCTGCAAAGGTTGATGCCGTACAATCTCGAATACGACTTCGCCGTTATCCAAGAAAGAAACGGCATGGATTCGTTGGAGCAAGACGCCACGAGAATGCAACAGTATTGGGGAGTTGCCACTACAGAATTGTAAATGAGAATCTAATGCAAAGATACCTACTAATTAAGTATAAGATAGAAGTGCAAAAAAGCAAAAAGTCTATAATACATTTAACAATGAACGAGCTTAATCGAAATTAGAGAAACGTTACGTTAATGTGATAACGTTTATGTAAATCCTATCCTGAAAAAATTGCCTTTATGTTTTAAGAATTCATATTTTGTAGAAAGCACATGCAGCATTTCATTATCATTGTCATCGTTTTAGATTGCGGAATATTAGAACGCGGAAATTCATTATGCTAAGTTGTTTATATCGCGATAAATTAATTTGCACTTACTTATGAACAATCCAACGTAACCAAAGTGATTTATCTTAAAAGGCTTGACAGCACAAAGTAATTATACCTTTGTACTCTAATTATCATTTGCTAATGAAGTAATTAACCGAATACAATGTGACGGAGCGAAGAGTTAATCGGCAACAAACGCGCACAATCGCAGTAATAATATCGATCGTGTTGATAACAATGGCACGGCCAAGATAAGCTATGGAGTTCTTCGAACCTCGTAGAAGGAAAGACGACGGGATTTGTACCGTCACTTCGGTAATTCGCTCGTTTATTGCAGCTGATACGCGTACAATAAAGGGACCGCGGAAACCACTGTGTAGCCTTTACGCTACACAAAGCTCGCCTTATTTCTTTATAACGGTAGACACGCGGAAGATGTATATCTACTTTATTGCGGAACGACTTTACGGCACTGAATCACTGAATTACTCCGCAGAAAATGGGCCAAATAATAGAGATCGAAGAAAATCCGTTTCTGGTCTTAGAAATCGGAGACTGATTTAAATATTTAAAAAATTCTTTTTTTTTATCGAGATTTATCGTATATTCTTTTATTGGATCGTCCATATACTTTTTTTTCCAAATATCAACTCGTTATTACGATTTGAAATCCTCCGAAACGAGCTCTCTTCACTTTTTTTTTTATTCAATTAAGGAATACAAAATGCTGCCAAATTTAACATTAATTGCGAAAATTAATTATAATCCAAATTCGCATTTCTATTTATTTTTTTAATGTGTTTTCCTTTGTATACATTTTATGTTACCTTGCAAATCTCAGTTGTTTCCCAATCAACACATAAAAATATTTTTTAAATATTTATTAAATATTTTTACGTTAAATAAATATTTAAAAAACGTTTTAAAAACATTGTGTGCTGATTAGGTTGTTGCTCTGTATTTTTATGTTTAGCATGTTTAGATATCGTTGTGCTTCATATTTTTTTCCTTATAAAGTTTAGATTATTTAGAAATGTTTTTGTATATAATTATTACGTAATAAGTATAATTTAATATATCTAATATTATGACATACTTCTGCGATAAACTATTGACAATGTCAAGAAACACGTAATACTTCTGACGCAATCGATGCGATCTCGTGTTTTCTATTACATATAACGTATCGATATTAGGCTTATAATGTACAGGGTGTCTCTAATGAATCACATCATTATAATTCTATGTGAAATATTAATCGTGTTACATTAATCAAAATATTGAATTGTTATTTTATAAAAATAAGAGTTACTACAGTCACATATATATAAAGAATTGTAACAGGATATTTAAATCAACACTCTTACAATTCTTTATTTCAATCTTTATTACAATTCTTTAGATCTGCTCCAAACCTATCATTTTACTGTAATATTTATTAACTTAAATTCTTTCGATGATCAGTAAGACACACTTAAGTTTGTAGTAACTTCTATTTGAACAAAATAATGGAGTTGAGCAGAGACACCGTATATTTATAAGAAAGATTAAGTCGTGTATTACATGTGCGGTCGAAGAGCATGCTTCTGAAATGAATTCATATGTCTTCAGTCCTATAAATATATTTGCGTCATTTAAACATATTTCATTCTTACCCTTCGGAATTATGCTCTTCGATGAGAAAAAAGAATCATGAAGAAAATATTTTTTATAAATGTGAAGAGATACTTTTTTATTTTTTGATGTAATATAAAATATGCCGGAAGAAAGTATGTTCCAATAACAGACTTATATTTGTCTGAAATGTGAAAATTCTTCAATCGTATAGTAGGTTGAGTGCATTTAGGAAAAACAGTTTAAAAGAAAGGTTATATTCTACTAGAGTCATCGTATTATGATGTAAAAACAGAAATTTTCAAAAAATTTCAAAATATTTAATATTCGCGATGTAAACTCCATTAAAATGTAAACTCCGTTCTAAAAAAATACAAGTATATAGTGAATCATTTCGAATATATGAAAAAAATGTTGTCGGTACACACTTTCTCCGGGACGTCGTGTAGCAAAACTGTACCTGAGTCTGGACCAAATAAATCATGGCATGCAGCGACCTATTGTTGTCAGAGCAAATAAACTATACATTGCAAATGGTGGTGCATCCAAAATTTAACGAAAACGTTCGGTATTTTTGTACATTTGTAATTTTTCGTCAGAAATTTCAAATATGTATAAAATTTCTTGAATATTTAAAATTGATACATATATATTTTGAAGACGGAATATCGATCTTGTGACTTATTTATCTGCTTATTAAGTCTCTTGCGTAATTTATCTTGTCAATCGCAAACAAAAGTAATCAAAAGCATCGTACACAATTTTTTCTTTTCTTTTTTGCTTCCTGTTTTTTATTTTTTTTTCTCTTTTTTGTCAAGTTTTAAAGGATAAATTTCGAGAAAAATTGCACAAAAGGTTAAAATAAATTATTATATGTTACAATATGAGAAAATTCTGCAACAGAATTGCATGAATCCGTCACTAATTCTAAAACACGCCATTATTTATTACATTCTAATTTGACTTCCTGTCAAACACGATATCACATAATCGCTTCCTTCCGTGACTCGATTGCAACAGATGAATTCAACAGACAGCAATATTCGAGACATGTAGCATTCAGTTACGTGCTGTCCATCGATTAAATTCTTGGCCTTGGGCGGCATTATTTTATCTGTAGCATGCTATTATGCCGATATCATTTTGAATTTTTTTGTTCAAGTCACGAAAAGAAGCTAGACGGTAGAAGGTTTATAGAGAGAATGAGACTTTTTACTTTTATACAAATTACTGTAAAAATTGTATAAACGATAAGAGAGAAAGAGAGAAAGAGGAGGTGATGAAAGAGAGAGATCAAGTAATCTTAATGGATATAAAGTTTGCTTTTTTCTAAAAGTTTCAAACAAAGCTTAATTAGAATAATATTTAAGGTAAGAGATTAAAATGTCAAGAGAAAAATATTACAAAATTTAAAAAAGAACTAGGAGGATGAATATTATACAAGATTTTTCTTTTCGATTAATTTCTAATTAACAGAAATTTTATTTACATGTATATTTAATGATATTCAATGTGAAAAATTAAATAGTTAAAATTAATAACTGAAAATTAAAAAATCGCATTACGTGTATATGTATTTTTATAATATTACAACTTGTAATTTTACCTCGACTTGTGTATTTGATTTAAAGCGATTTTTCATCGTTTCACTTAAATTTGTCAAAAAATTGAATATTTTTCAACACCGCGAATATAAAGTAAGAGTAAGTTCCAAATCGCACTTGAGGGAGAGCAATCTTACTGATTCAGCACGTGCTTTTCCTTCGACGATTCCACCGAGAGCACGATAAGCAGTTTCTTTATCGAACTTTGGAATCTGTCAGTTATTTGCTGCTATCGGCAGCTGTTAAATTATGCCGCCAATTTATTAATTAATTGGCAGTAACCAAGAGTTTGCGAATATCTTGATTACAGAGCAACCCATTTATCAGACGATAATACTTTTTCGAATGTATATTTTCAATCACACGATATACTTAATATAATATCCATTTTTATTGTCACGATGAATATTCTGTTGTGCTTACTGTTGTTAAAATAATAAAACTATTAACAATTTTAATACGACATAAACGCTAAAATGTAATATATATATATATTTTTTGTTTTAAACTTATTAGTTTTTTGTTAATTTGTAATTTCTTATTGTAAAATATATGCCTGTTCTATTTTTAGTCTGTTAATAATAATAATAATAATAATAATAAGCTAATTTTTCAATTAGTTTATTAAAACGATTTTTTTGGCGAGATAAAGTTTGGTCGATGATTTAGTCATGCAAAAAAAAAACAAGTACGTAAAGTGTGTTGTTCACTTTATCATATCAGTTAATCACTGATACCATCATCAATAAAGTAGAGAAGAACATTAAAATATCTAATTAACGATTAGTAATCAAAAATGATTAGGCTCAAGGAAAGTGACTCATATCATGTCTCACTCTACATTTTTTTCATAATAATCTTAAGATATCCGACACGATTTCGTAATTTCCTAAAACCATAGCCCATAGATATATGCAAATAATCAAACGCGCAAGAGGGCACTAAGAACGAACTTGCTATCGACATTTATCGCGTAAATAAAATGCGTAAAGAGAAGATAAATATGACTTATTGCGGTTGAATTTTTTTCTCTTGATAAGCGCCGAGCAAACTGGAAAACAAGTGTGTCGTAAATAAGCATATCGAAGTGTACAGCTGCAAGAAGACAATAGAACTTATCGGAATTATCGCTCTAACTCCGATCTCATCGGCCTCCCGGAGCCGAAACTTGAGAAAAGTACACGGTTACATAAGTATTTTAATGACGATACGCGATACAATCGAAGTGTACAACCTGGTACTAAGATATCACCCAGGTATCAGGTCTTTCTTCCGACTGGAGACATCAATATATCGTTTATAATTTCAAAAAGGATATTCCGATATTTTTGTAATACCGGAACTTCTTTGACGATATTCGGTGCTAGTACCGAGAAATACCTCCAAACATCCCTATAAAAGACGGCCCTTAGTTATTTCTGTGGATATATACATAGACTATAAATAGCTGTGTACTCGATTTGCTGACTCATCCCAACTTTTAAGATAGAAAGAAGAGCTAAGTGCAAGAAATGAAAAAAACAGATCATTGACTCGAACTCAGATTGAGTTAGCAAATTGAAAACGCTATTAAGCTAATATTACATTTGTCCATTTTTGTCGTACGATAAATTTTTCAAATGCGTTAATTGGTTGCGGGATAGAAAGTATGTCCTACAAAGGTTAGCCTAGTTATCCTACAAATCAATAGGCTTTCAACAAAAATTTGTCGTATAGCAAAACAAATAAATGTAATATTAACCTTATAGTGCAGTGAGAGAAAAGTATTTTAGTATTTGTGATTATAATTGCATGGCAAAAAGTATTATAATTAGAAACTCTATTTTATTACAGTTATTATTAATGTAATGTTAATAATAATAATTAATAATAATAATTATTATTATATTTATAGTTCTATATATCAAGAAAAATGTATGTATCTTCAAAAACGACTCTATAAAATAATTTAGTCATTTTCGGAGAAAATTATAATAGTCTTTTTGGTATATATAGAGCTACAAATATAATAATAATTATAAAATTTAAGTTTCTAACTATAATTTTCTATAGTCGTAAAGGATTACAAAATTATAAATAAATGATTATAATTTATAGTTGCTTCGGGGTCAATCATATATTTATTTTGATATATAGAACTTTTTATGATTGTATAGTTATTGCATAATGTTAGTAATAATAATAAATGTAATTATTGTTACTATTAAATTAACAATAAATCAAGAACCACAAGCCAAACTGGATCTTAATGCTATAAATTGCTAAAACATAAGTTTATTACACAAACGTTTCTGTAATTATTATTATTACTAACATTATGGAGTATAATAACTATAAAATTGAAGCTCCATAATTATTTTACTATATGCAATAATCACAAATATTAAAAACTATTTTCTCAGGCAGTGCACAACTGTATCAACGTCATAACGGGCAACCGAAGAGGAAGATAGAGGGGAAACGGAATGCTAAGCGTTCGAATGAAGCGATTGAGGACTGAGGAGCGAGAACTAGTAGTACTCGAGCATTCGCACGCATCGGAACGTACGGCCGAAAGAACCGATTATCCGTTTTATCTTCCTTCTATTTTTTTACATTTGCGATTCGCGATATTCTAACCGAGAGACAAACTCCTCTGATTCGTTCTCGAAAAACAGAAACTCGGACATTGGCGCGACAGATCGAAGAGATCGGCGATGATCGATTGTAGTGTCGCAGCTCGTTGCGCAATGCAGCCTGACGGAAGATAGCACATGTGCGGAACACTTTCTATAGGTGAGTGTATAAGAATGGAAGCTATGAAAAGATAAATCGAACGAAGAAGCTATCGAAACGCGAGAGAAGGATAATTAAGGAATATTGAAGGGACAATTGAGAGAATACGATATATTCTCGGAGTATCAATATCGATCGAAAGATTCCCTGAGAGAAAAATCTACCTACTAAATTTTAATAAATATTTAAATATATAGTACTTGCCGAATATTTACTAAACATGTAAACATATATTTATTTAGTGCAAGAACCATTAATTTAATTTAACTATCATTTTTTTATTTAGTAAATATTTATTTATCGCAAGTGAACGTTATAAGGTAGTATTATTCAAACAAATATTTGTTAAAATTTAGTTTTCTTCTCAGTATTGGCACCTCTGTCTCTTCTTTTCCCGTATATCTTTACAAAAATTATATTAAGAAAGAGGCACATAAAACTGCACAACAAATAAAATTTATTGCGCTTGTCACGCTTCGATGCATCAGTTACGTTTCGAACAGGTATTTTTTGACGTGCTATAAATACGAGAGCGAACGAATTTCTCGCAAATCTCTGGACTTTGAACTGTCATGAGAAAATAGCCTGCCTGGCTACAGCTGATCGTTATATAAACAACTTTCTCAACTGTGTCATCTGACTGCCACGGTAAGATCATGTCCGAAATCTCCGACGTTATCCACCTAATTACGAGATAAATGTGAATATGTCACGTTAATTGTCAAAGAAGATCGTTCCAATTTGAACTTGCTCTAATATGAAACAAATATGAAAATAAATATTAATTCTTTTATCTAGTAATTATGTTTTAATTAAACATTTACCTAGATATATGTAGTATTTTATGGATAGGTATATCTATTTATATTAAAACAATAATTAAATTAATTTATGTAGCTAACTTATTTAATTCAATTAACAAAGCATAATATTAATATAATAAATTTAGTATAATAAATTTATCTTAAATTTTATTAGAGGGAAAAAATTCTTACGTAATCATATAAAACACGTATCACGTTTAAAAATATACTAAAATTTAAATTTAAAAATAGTTAAATTTTAAGCTTCAATTTCGATATAGACTCCAACGAATAAATTCTAACAATATGTAATAACAAGGCTACGGAGCTAAATAAATGTCACCAAATAAATTAGTATTACATACGCAAACGTTTAACACTGTATTCCAATGTCCACCCTATCAATAGTACATCAAATTTCTATAGACGCAACATATTCGTATAATGATGTTGATGAATCTTCGGTGGTGCGACTCCATGTTCAGTACCATTCATATGTATAGAGAGATTCTCATGTATATGATATAATTTATAACTGTCTTTTTTTGTAAATTGTATAATCGGCAGATTTCTGTCTTAGTTCACCGTTTTGACAATAATTAGTATGTAATACTAATTTATTTGGTGACACTGAAAATGACTTGATGCGAAAAGGTCGAAATGTATGTCTTATCATTTTTAATAATAAATGTCAACTTTATTATTTTTATGTTAATGTTATAAATACACACTAAGCATCGACAACCGGCTTGACTCTGTAACCTTGTTTTTACATATTGTTAAAAAAATAGTTCTTTATCGACAAATAAATTTAATCTCGATAATCTTGAGAAGATAGAGAAATTATCGAATGATAAAAAATATTTATAAATGAAAAATAGGATTTGATTATCTTAACATTTCTTCTTTTTATCTAATTCTATCATTTTATAAAAATGAGATTTTTTTTTCACGCTATGAAAGAATTTGGAGGAAGCCTTTGAAAAGCTAGAGAAGGAAAGCTTCGAATTAATTCTGTTGATATATCTCTATGTGTTAAAATATTTTTGCTGAAAAAGAAAAGGGAAAAAAATTCTCTGAAACATTTTACAAAAATATTGAATGTAAGAAATTCCAACTATGCTTAGATAATACGGTTGCGCTGCAGGTTTTTTTTGTGAGCTTGCCTAAAGGTCTTACTAATTATACAACCTTTCAATCATCAATTTTCGTAGGGTCTGCCTTTTCATGGGTGGTCTTTCGAGATAGTCTCTTAGACACAATAGAATAATTATACAATAGGCATTTCAAAATTGCCAAAAGATGTATTTATCTAAAAAGAAATTTATTTAAAAGTGTAATTTTTATCTCTAATAAAAAAAAAGTCGCACAATTGGTAAAACTTTTGAGCAAGCTCATTTATCAAAAAAACTTTCTAGAAAAGTTTATAGGTAAAAACTATTATAGCTTCAACTCAACTTTTTATTATATTCGCTCTTTTTGTATGTACCATCTACAACTGTGGTATAACTTGAGATATGTCATGGCTGAAATCCATTAATTTTATCCACTAATTTTACAAACTATATCGTGAATTTATGTTTTAAGTACAAAGTAGTCATATTAGACAATAATAAAAAAAGAAAAAAGAAATCTTTTACAGATGGATGTCGTAGACCGTGCGATTTATATTACAATCTTAAATTTGCAAAATTTTTCAAATTTTACAAGTGAATCCAAAAAACAAGACAACAGTTTTAACATATCAAGTTACATACAAAGAATGCACAAGGTTTATAAATAAAAAGTTCGTTTTAAAAAAAAATAGCGAACACATTAAGATAATAGTCTAAAGATAAATATTTCGAATATTTTATATTTTACTGAATTTCTTCTTTCTTTCTTTTTCTCTTTCATTAAAAAAAGTTTCATAAAAATACCTAGAATGAAAAATTTTACGCAGGTCTTTAACAATATTTTCGAATAAAACAAAAAGAATTGTTTAAGCTAACATTGAAATTAAAACCAACATTGATAAGAATGATCACGAGAATCAAAGAGTCTCTGTTAAGTAATCAAGAATCTAATTAAAGGAGTCTACCTGCTATCTATTATTTGAAATCAACAAGCCCCTCTTATTTTGAATCGCTTGTATAACATAGAACATCTTATACAACATTGTAGAATTTGTCGTAGATTCTGATATATTTACAACGTAAAAAATGCCAAGGAAAATATTGGCAATTTCTCGCGGTTAATATTTTTTTCGCTTATTGTTTATATATAAATATTTTGTGTTAATATTTGTCTTTACTGTGTTATTTACATTTGTGTTGTTACAAAATGATATTTTGTACGTGTAGCAACGTGGATAACAGTAAACATGTGATTAATTCGTCTTTTTTAATTATGCGTTATGACTAGCATTGACAAGCAAGATGTTAATATCTCGAAAACATGTAATTAAACGTGTTTGTTCGTTGCGTCGGCTGACGGGCTCGAAGTTACCGATATCTGACGTGCTTGTGCTGTATAACTCGTTAGTAGCATTCGCGAAAAATACAATCTCGTCATGTTGTGCCCGCAATTAATCCGACACTTGACGTAAAGCCGATCGATGCACGTAACGGTACGACGATAAATATTATTTAGACGTTAGGATAATGCGTAAATGGTGATAAATTGTTCTTGAAAGCGATCGTAATGCGCTTGATCAATCGCGATGACTATAGGATATACCGCTACATCCTGTAAAAAAAGAATAATAAAAATTTACAGACGTCATCAATGAATCGTCGATTATTTAATACAGTTGATGCTAACAAACGCAAAAATTAATGAGAGTCGACTCGAACAATATAACACTGAAAAAAATTTCTGGTTGAAAATGGACGAATCAGAAATTTCTTTGGTTAAATTTATTAGAATTCTAGTTGAGATAACCGGAATTCTGGTTGATACTATATTTCTGGTAAAATCTACTAAAATTCTTATTTTTAACAGAATAATTATATTAATCAGAATTCTAGTAATCTCAACTAGAATTCTAATAGACATAAAATTCTGATTCGTCCATTTTCTACCAGAATTACTGTTTAATTCAACCAGATCATTTTTCTCAGTGAATGCTTATATGTTAATCGTGACACCAAAAACATTAAATATTAATATTAAATTGATATTTAGAAAGCATAATGAATATTCTTTGAGAATATCAATTAAAAATCAGTTTATAATATTTTTACGTTTTCAATTTGTTGTTTTTAATGGTATCATATAACAAAAAAACATATCTATTTTAAAATTAAGTCCTAGTTAAAATTTTTGTGTGTCGTATTTTATGAACTTTTAATATAATATAATGTAATGGTATTATTTAAATATTTTGTATTTTTCTCTCTTATTTTATAAATATTTTGTGTTAAATTGATATTCATTCTTAGAATTAAAATGACATAATTTGTGAGTAAATGAACCAATAACATAAAAATAAAGTAGTGTTTTAAAATATAATTTCTAAGATAAATAAAATGCTAATTTATATATAACATATTATAAATATTAATTTTACCAAAGAGATATGTTTCCACAATTTTCAAATTATGTTAAAGTGTTACATATTTTGTGTTAACTTTTACTTATTTATAATATTTGTATATTGTTTCTCTAATATATTCATTTTATATTAAGACAAAATTTTCAGTAGTTTGAGACACGGAAAATGTATTAAATTTATTAACATGAATTTTTCAGCTGTGACGTAATCCGAATTTCACAAAAATAAAAATGGAATATCTCATATATCGTTATATGAGAAAAAAAGCTTTTTTTCGTCTTTTCCTGATATTTTGACTATCTATTTCAATATTATTCACGAAGAAAGAAATGTATCTGGATGCTTGTTGCGTTTCTGTTTGTGGAAATCTTAACTTTCTAAGTGATTTTAATGTATATTATCAGAGAATTTCAAGATAAGACGAGAGAAGGGGATTTTCCTAGATTTTCTACATAATATCCAGGAAACGTTTCGCAGAAATGTCACATGACCTTAATGATCCTTCTTGATGCCACTTTTGGCCCCCTCGCTTCGCTACGCTCTTATCACGCAGGCATACACGCTACGCTATAACGCAGCTTCAATTCGTATCTCGCTCCTATTTGATCTGCGGTATTTTGGTGCTCTTTCTATTTAGATCGGTAGAGCAAACCGAGCAAACCGCTCGCGTTGCGCAAACTAACTCACGACGTCACATACGTAGACGTTACGAACGCATCATGTATGATAAATGAAGTCTTGGTATTCATCATGCTCCTATTTTATTTATCTATGTTGCAATAAATACCGACTGGGTACAGATTGATAGCGACTGTTGTTGTCTCTATATGTGCAAGAATTAATTTTTTTATTTTAGAAAGAAAGGGATATATATAGCAGAACTTGAACCTTTAAACTTAAACTATTTCTTATGGGAAATCATGTAAAAGTGTTATTATACATATAACATTGACTCATCCCGAATCCTTTTGTTTCATAAAAGTAATATTTTATATAAATTTTTTACTTTATACATTAATTTATAAGAACATCTATCAGAAAACTTTTATTTTTTTTACATTCTGGGTTCAGAGAGATTGCATATATTGCATATCGGTAAATATTAAAAATATGCGGATCGATCATGCGCTAGATATGAGGCATTAATACAGATTGTAATGCGAGAACGTGTTATACTTTTTTTCAAAAATGTATTCTTTTAATATTTTTGTAACGTGAATGTAGTTTTATGTACGAAATAACTTTATATAACATTACACTATTTCATATCGCTAATTGTTCCATGCCGATAACGTTTTCCTGTTTAAATACGTAGCGATACTCCATGCCACTTAATACGTACAATTTTTGTAACAAAAGCTTTTCTATTGAATGTTAACACTAACTTTTTCCTATCAAACAAAATCAAATAATTTTAAAAAACTTTTCCTATACAGCATATATCTTCAAGGGATGTCCCTATAAACGTCCAAAGGGTATCATATATGTCCTAAAATGTTCTCAGAATGTCTCTCGAATGAAATATGCTATGTATGTTCGTTTCTACAACGCAGACATCTCATTCTAAGAGATCGGCAATTATTAAATAACTAATAAAAGAAATTTGAATGATTTGTAAGAATAACATAATCCCGGGTAGAACACGGAATCATAATTAAGTCATATGTTTGGACTAAATTCAATAAAAATTCAGTGCGCTAATTCTTCTCAGATCGTCATAGCATTTTTCAGAGTTACATAAACCGTCATGTTAAACACTTGTTCGTTATCGAGTTAATTTCGATGTTTATTTCTGTCGACAGCTATTCCGTTCAAAATACGCTTATTATCGGTACCGACATGGTCAGAATTTTTGTAATAGTGTTTCTACCTATCAGCTATTTATTTTGCGTCACACGATGTATTCGCAATCTTTAATTCTTTCTTTTCTTGCGAAGCGAAGGTTACCTCTCGGTACCTGCGTATGTCTATCGCTTAATGACGATAGCAGTTGATTTCAAAGAAAGCTCAGCAGCACATTTCATTGTACATCGCTCTAAGTCTACTCTTTTCAACATCTTATGACTCCTCGTGTATGTTCGTGATAATTCCGACGTCATCAGTGGACCTGATTATTCGATACCATTTCCTTTCGCAATACTCCCAACATCATATAATGACATCAGAGGACATCATCATGACGTCATTTGATATTTAAAAATTGACTTATAAGTGACAAATGAGATCATGATGACGTCCTTATGATATTATTATGACTTCTATGTTCTACTTAAGATATAGCTTAGAAAAACAATTGTATATACTCTAAATATAGTATAATTTTTCAAATTGTTTTCCTTGTTCAGAAAAAATAAGCGGGAACTTTCCTAAAACCAGACAAAAATAATTAGTTATTTTTTATTTTAACCTTACATATGTTTTTTTTTTAAATACATCGCTAATTTTCTTGATTTTAGTTAAACTTTAGTTAAACTCTTTATTTCTAGGTCAAATGTTTTTGAGTAAAGTGGAAATTAAAATACCTTATTCGAAAAAAATTTTCATGTAAGTTCAGGATACGGTATTTTATTCAAAACGCAATTATATTCGATAAAGCAAAGTTTTAGCTTTAAAAAACTGTTTTTTTTATTAAGATACGATGATTTTCTTAAACAAAGTTATGAGCAATCAAAGTCAAAATATTCTTTTTATTCTCTGATAGCAACGTGTTTTATTGCTGGCATGTCGCTTGCTGAGTATGCATTGTTAAAATAAATGTGATGTTATCAAAAATGCAGCAACTGAGTCCGCATTTGTAGGCAATTCGATGCCTTCACAATATGACAATTTTGAGTAGCAATTTGACAACAATTTGCCGACAACTTCAAAATCGTCATCGTCAAAATCTATATTGTTGCCGTCATATTGTCATAATAATATGTAGAATCATACAATGCTGTCGTACCGACAACGTAAATTAATATTAATGCGGTCATGCAGTTGTTTTTCCAAGTAGCACACAGTGCTTATAAAGTGGTAGAAAAAGCGCATATGAGAATTTTTTAATGTTTTGCAGGCGTTGCTGTGCTACTTGAATTACAGTTAAATTGCTAGTAATATATATCTACACATTGTTGCCAGTGTGTTGCTATAGTGGTATATTCGAAATCATTGAAGATAAATCTACGGCAAATTGTCGGCATCATAATAAGAAATCACAAATTTATGCGATTTTGCTGACACGATTTACTGTCTGGATTTAATCCGCGAATTAACTCAGTAATAAAGAATTTCAGAGACATTTTTCTTAAAAATGATTTTGTAGGAGAAACTTTAAGCTTTTATGTTATAAAGTTGAAAATGTTTACCAACTTTTTTAGGCATGTGACGATCCACAAAGTGAAAAAAATTTTTATCAATTCTGATAAAACAGTAAAAGTATCAATTAACGTATTAAAAGTGATTAAGTTGATCAGAGTTTAATCACCTTATTTGAGCTCACTTTAGACGGTTTATATTCATGTTATATTTCAGGATAGATTTCTATTAATAATTGTATATGTGTCGCGTAATATTTTGACACGGTGTATATACATATATGGAATCAGTTAATAGTAATTTAGTACCTTATATACATAAATTTATGCACATATTGGAACGTATATTTCCTATATGTATGTATATGCTTCAATGAAGCTTCTAAATTTATATGGTAAATCATTAATGACTTCACAATATGTATCGCATTATGTATATTATGTATATATTAAGGCAGAATATTACTCGGAAATAATTTTAGCTTTTATATGTTAATTTTCCGATAAACACCTAAATTCATGCAATAAATAATTAATTATCCCTTATACATCGCGTTAAATTTTAGGGTTTTCATGAATAATACGCATTTCCGCCAACAGAAGATCACGGCGGAGCTACATTAACTCGTAAGTAAGAATTATCTGGAAAAGAATATAAAGAACCCGGCTCGCGTAAAGCCACAGCAGTGACGCTGCGCGTATAACTCAGCGCCGAGACACTATCAGATTCTCCAGATATATAATTTTATTTGATAGTATTTGAGTATTATTGAAGACTAGTTTCTCGGCAATTTTTAGCAATTAATATCTTGTTAACTATTGCAGAATGGTAGAAGACTTTTCTTCTCAGTTTAGTCCATTCTGCTCCTATGAGAAAGCATCGAGTTTTGGCCGCCTATTGCTTGTAATACATATTTTATGGTTTTATTAATTATATATGCGTATTATTTATTCAAATTTAAAATAACAATCTTTTCTTCGAAGTGACTCCTCGTAAGAGAGACACATTTTAAATTTACTTAAATAAATTGAATCAAGATATAAATTAATTACTATATTATTTTATATAAATTATTATATATAATAATTAATTTTATTAAATTTATACAATATAATAATTTAATAGTAATTAATTTATATCTCGATTTAATTATAGATACTTAAATAGATTAAATTGAGATTAAAGTTAATCTACATTGGTAGAAATGGACGTAAATAAAACTGGCTCATAACGATCTAATATTTTTAAATGTTCGATTACAAAATAAACGGTGCACCAAACGATTAATTTTTGGCGCCTAATAGGGAATTCATACGGTCTCCGATTGCAGAGATTGCCAGTTCTAGGGACTTCAACGGGCAAAACGTTTCTCCTTTCTCGGAACAAAGTTTTCTATTGGAGCTCGAACCAGCTCGAACACCCTTCCTACCAATCCTACTCCTATCAGCAGTCCACGATACAGTACGAGCTTACGAAGGGTATGAGCGAAGCAGAAGTTAGCAGAAGCAGAACGAGGCTTTCGCGTGTCGGTGTCGGCGTGTCATCCGCCATCACTGTGACACTGGCAGTTCCATCAGTTTCATGCCATGCATGTCAGCGCATCGTACTCGTGTGTGTGGTGAATTTAGTTTCGCGCGGGGCCAAGGCTACGATCGTGTCACGATCAGTCACGATTATGTTGAGTACCGCGAATCATCCGACGACTGCCACAGGCGTCCGTTAAATAACGCGAGTCGTCGAACGCGGCAAGCGACGACGACATCGTCGTCGCGCAAGGACAGCCGAGAGTCTCCTGAAAACGGGATTGTCAAGAGCCCGAGACTCTTCCACGTCGTAAGTAACACGTTCATTGTTAGAATAACAAGTGTTTGATGTTTCCCGAGCAGTATGACGACGAGAAGGGAATTCTCGCAAGACGTTCTCAGGTCAATCTCTGCAGAAAATAAAACATCTATCGGAAGAGATACGAGAGTTACTCCTGAAGAGCAAAACACACGTCTGAGCTGAGTTTATGTGGCATGTCAGTCGATAATCGGAGAGCGGAGACCTTCGTCTTTTTTTTCCTCGACTTCGTCCCCGTTGGGTACAAAGTACGATTCTATTAGCAAAAATTTTGCAGCGAGAATTCGCTCCGCGGAACTGTTAGATCAGCCGTTAGATTCCAGAAGAAATTCTATCTCCAGCCTCGAGTTTTCTGAATAAATACGCCGTTGTCCGACGTCTCGGAGAGAGTATTCCCGAGCGCGTAACACAGAGCAAAAAAAAAACAGGAGCTGTTTTCACGAAAGGAAACAGACACACGTACATACATATGCGCGCACGGGCGATATTTATTTCCTTCGATCGTTAAATTGCCACGTTTCCGTGGAGAAAGTCGATTGCCAATCCAATTATCGTTCTTTGTGTTCATGTTGCAGTTCGTGCTGAAAGTCGCCGTCGCGTGCTGAAAATATCAGGGGAGAAACCCTGATCGTAGATCGCAACAAAATAATTGTCACATCGCGCGATCACCATGAGGCAGCCACGTCGACGCGAAAAGTTTTTTTTGTAGCTGAACCTCTCACCTTGTTTCTTTTTTTCTCTTTAGCGTCCAATTACATCTTTCATCTTAGTCATAGGTAATAAAAAATAATACAGCTGCAAAAAGGAGCGGATCTTTTATATCAATGGCATTTTTACTCCAAGAATATTTGAGAGAATGAAATAAATTTGTAGCTTTGCTCTTTTTTTGCAGCTAAAATTTTTATACCTCTCGTCTTGTTTCTTTTGTTCTTTCTAGGGTTTAATTACATATCTGTTTCATCTTAATTACAGACAGTTAAGAAACAGATCTCCTATATGTATAAATGAGATTTTTGCTCCGAGAGCATTTAAGGGAATAAAATGAATTCGTTGTTTCACTGTGAGAGAGAGACATTCTCTAATCTAGAATTTTTTCACAAATAATATTTTGATGCCACCTAAAAGGTCATTTTGAAAATATATAATCCATTGTTCTGATAAAATATACACAAATTTGATTATTTGGTTGTTTATATATTTTGACATATTTATAATGGGTTTGTTTATCAGTTAAATAATTTGCAGAATGTGTTTAAGTGAGATTTAAGTGAGAGACTAAAGAGTGAAATGTGATAAGTAACTCTACTCTGACTTGCATCATAAAATGTTTATCGGTACTTAATTATATTAATTTATTAGATTCACTATAGGAATCTTTCACAGGATATTTCGGACACTTTTCTGAGTGTATCTTATTTTATTGTTTATTTATTTGCTTATTATTGCTTATTATTGCTTATTATTTTATATTACTGATTTTTAATGAGTTTTTTTCAATGTACAAAATTTTGATTTTTCAATTGAATTTCTTTAGAGTTTCAATTTTTACAATGTACAGAATATATTGTAATTGATTTGTTTAATCGTTGATATATTGTAGAATTGTTACAGAAGTGAAAGATTGTATAACAATTATTTCATTACAATAATATTGTATCGAAAAATTAGGCAAATGAGCAAAGATATTTATTATTTTTATCCTTGTTAGTCCTTTACAGATTAAGTAATTAATCCATTTTAAATAATTGTACGAAGTTTTTGATTGAAGAATGTTGTAAACATTTATGAGTCACAAATTATGTTATATTTGAGTATTTATAACTAAATTATTGAGTAAATAAAAAATAATAAAAAGTCTATAATTTAAACTATGTACGTAATACATGTTCTGAAATATAAAAACTTTTGAACATTAAAAAAAGCAAGTAATATGCATTGCACATATTTTTTTTTTTAAGGTTGAAGAAACAAGAGGAAAATCGAACAAGCATCGCGTGAGTTTATTGTCATCGAAGTGGCGGTCGCAGAAAGTTCTAACATGAGGGGGTCTAAAATAGACTGGATTTTTAGAGTCCAGGTAATTTTTGCTGAAATCTTTTTTTTTTTCAATACTCTTGTAAATATTTCCAGAAATTTTAGTTTAAAAAGAACAATAATGTATATTTTTACCTACATTAATTAACTTGCATTAAATCTAAAGGTATCTAACTTGGAGAAAAGTGAAGTGGTCTACGTGGTTGGAAATTTACCTGAGTTAGGTGCCTGGAATCACAATCAGGCCATCCTAATGTCACAAGAACATAACAGTCGCAGGGAGTCTCCTGTAGTATTAGATAGTAACAGTAGCGAGGATTTTTATAGCGAAGAAGATGGAGACAATGCAGCTGACGGTATATTTGAAGAGTAAGTATATATAAAGAAATATTGTTTTTTTCTGAATTGTGAAAGTTTTACAAAATCTTTTCTTCCTTTTCTCCATTTTTCTTTTCTTTTTACGTACAAAAAGATTTATATTTTGAACATCCTCTATGTTACATTAATTTGTATTATTGAATACTATCAATAGCTTAAAGCAATTAATTTTATTCGATAATTTGGAAGTAATAAAAAGGAAATGTACAGGCATAAGTGTTTATATTTAAATGCATAATATGTACTTTACAAATATTTGTTTAAAACGCTTGTTCTTTTTTTTTCAAGTTATGAAGATGTTAATCATTTTTATTATGCTTATTACATCATGATTTATAATATTAATATATTCCAGTGATGGACGAATATTTTCGCAAAAGGTTACTCTTCCCATCGACGCAAATATCGAGTTTCGATATTTTATAGCTGTAGTTTGCCAATCAAACAGCACTAAAAATTCGGCCAAAACTCTGATTATTCGCAGATGGGAAACTCATATGACACCACGGTTAATTAGGAAAAACAGTATGTATTTATTGATCATATTTTTTATAACTAAAATTATAATATATGCTGCGAATGTTATAGAGAATAATACAGTATAGTCCTTAAAAACATTTCACAATGTAAACAATGTATACATTAATTAATCATCTATTTTACAGCACCAAGTAATTTTGACAATGATATATTGCCAGATCCTGATAAATTTGGCTATCATAATAATTATTCCAAAATCGAACGAGGTTGGCTGACAGATGAAACTGTGATACAATTTAAACTTTTTAATAATCCTATTAAACTGTGGAAAAATCGGCTACAAAACAAAAAAGTTCATATTAAGGTATTTTATTTTATTTCTGTCGTTTAGTATTTCTACTAACACAAAAAAAACTAACGTTTTAATTTTAAAAGGGAGACTGAATAAACTGTTTACTTTTCAAATAATAAATTTATTAAATATATAAAATAGAAATACTATTTTAATAAGGTTTTTACAAAGTATTTCCAAAACAGATGATAATTGGTATTTTATTTGTATTACAGATGACACCTGTAAATCTAGTTAGACATAATTCTTTAGAATTGCAACAGTTTGGAGGCGACTGTATAGACGATAGTCTTTCTATGGATACACAAGATATTGTTGATCAACCCACCTTTACCAGTATTACGGAAATTGCTGTAGGTTAATTTTTAAATTTCTTACTACATCATCGTTACAAGTAAAGTCGAACAATAATTATGTATATTCCCAGGTGATGAATGATGAAGAGGCTAGATTGACGATCCAGGAGCAATTCGGTCGCCCTTACAATGAAGACGAGTTTTTACTCTTCAATGTTGCCGTTCGGTATCCTGAAACAATCGTAAGTTTTCTTTTAGATAATCTCATCACAAAGCATCATACTATATACACTATTATGTGAAAAGCTGGGATTTATTGCTTGCATTGCTTGCGATTTTGGTATACATTTTCGAATGCGATCTCTTTTGTTCTTCAACTATATCAGATTGTAGCGCCAGATTTCATGCGTCCAAAGATATTACATCTGCTTCTTCAATACTCGTGCAATATGATATGTCAATTTTACAATGAAATCAAATCAAATACACTGACGTTCCCCTTCGAAATCTCTCACGCGAAATTACTTACACGCACCAAAATTCTCGGGGGAACACGTGTACGAAATGACTCGAGAACAAGAAAGTCGTTGGCACGGCAGAGCAATAAATTTCTGGTTAGTGATGTGATTCACAAAACGAGCTGAGCACACTAAGAATACGCATTGACCATACCATGTGAGTTTTCAGTAGACCACGAGTAGGCTGGCCACGTCTCCTCGCGCGACTTGTTCGAATTACTTGGTAAACGATAATTAAACTTGTTCAGCAGCTATCTCCCTCCTCGGAAATGCCAGCAGCGACGTGATCGCGCGGTGTCCAGTCCCAAGGAACACGAAGACGACCTGTTCAACTTGTACAAAAGCAAGACCTCTGATGCAAATGATGATGCTAACATACAATCTGATGTATCGATGCTAAGCATCGTCTACCACTTTACATCTGTGTCACATGACATCACACAGAGATATGATGGTTTTGATTGTCGTTTACCTTACCAGACCCATCCTTCGGCTGGCCTCCCGTAAATCGTCTCGTGTGCTTTTTATTTCCTCTTGAAACATATATTGATTGACAAATAGTTGCGAATTCTAGATAGATCAAGTTTTGTTTCGTTTCGTTATATTTATGTCCATTGTTTCTTCGATTTACACGAGTCGCAGCCATTCCGTAATTCCTCAAATGTTGCGATATCAACGCTATCACATCTCATATCCATCTGTGTGCGTCGAAAATGGTGAGATTCCCATCACTCCTATATCCTTTTAGTATATTACTAATATTTTCTAGCTCTGACCGACTTCTTCTGTACGGTACGTGTCACCGCTGTGCGGCCAATGCCAGAATCTATGCTGTCAGAATCTTCTGAATCCGAATTGCAAACGTTGCTGACTTGCTCTTTCTAATCTCTTTATCTTTTTCGCTCTGTCGAAATTTAACATTGAATGATCTCGGCAGGTGTTGCGGAATACGCGTCACCAGGCAGTGTACAACGTTTAGCAATTATTAATCCGATTCATTGTTAGATTACCAGAAATTTGTTGCTCTTGCCTACCAACGATTCAAAATTTCTACGCCGGAAGCTTCAGGCAACTTAGTTTACATATAATAGGATGTATGCTGAAAGAATATTCGCGTATTAATGTAATATTTTATTATCAAACAAATTTTTAAACAATATAAATCGTTTGTTGTAGCAAAGAAAGAAACAAAATTCTTACTTTGAAAACAGAAAATTAAGTTATATTTTTTGCTCTTATTTGCTTGTTCTTAATTATAGAACGTGATTAATATTGAAGCAAGCACGAAAAGTGGATGAGCTAAAATTGTATTGAAAGAAACATTGATGTGTGTTGTTCAAAGTGTTAGGGTCTTTTCAATGAAACATTAAGTAGACTGTTTTTCCAGGGGTACTTAGTGGACTACTACGTGTACAGCTCAAGGTGTTTCCCGGGAGAACCACCAAATCACATTGGTTTCAGCTACATCTTGCCGTGTGCTTTACAACCTAGCGTTGGACTTCTAACCGTACCAATTACTAGTACAAAACATAGACCCATTGGTAAGTAAAAAAATACTAATAATAACGAATATGTAAGAGTATTTTTATTCCATTATTAAACATTTATATTACTGTGAGGTTTAAGAATAGAATTCTTAAATATATCGAAAGTTCAGATTTTATCCTATTTAAATCATAATATTTATTGATTGCATAAAAATTTATCACAAGGTTGTAGAGATTTAAAATCATAATTAACCAATTCATTAAAACATAACATTGTAAACAATAATATGTGTATTGTTTCCTCTGTAACAAACTCTTACATTACAGGCCAATTGACGGTGGAATATGTTATCATAAAACCAATACCGGATCATCCATGGGACATGAGCATCTCATACGCGAAGCACTGGGAGCAGCGTTGGTCAGGCTTAGATGTAGGACACAGAGGACTTGGCACATCTTTCAAATTCGAAACGAAAAAGTGAGTTGATTTATATCTAAACACTGTTTATCTATCTGTGCAATCAAAATTCTGGATATATTTTTATATTTATAATTTTATATCAAAAATTGTTTTCTAGTATATGCTATATATTCTAATTTGGGATTAAAATCTTTATAGCTGTGCTAACGTACGCGAAAATACAGTCGCATCTTTGAAGACCGCGTCATATCACGGTGCGGACATGGTTGAATTTGATGTTCAACTATCGAAGGATCTTATACCTGTGATTTACCACGACTTTTACGTATCCATCTCGATGAAGCGAAAAAAGCAGATAGAGGCTATGGACATGCTGGAGATACCCGTCAAGGATCTTACTTTAGAGCAGCTTCATCTACTCAAGGTATTAATTAATTACGATAACTTTTGATATTTTTTATGTCATGCATTTCCATTTCTTGCATTTTTGAACGTATTTATATACTTATTTTTTATATTTATATTGTAACAATGTATGTAAATATTGTTAATAACTAGTAGTATGATTACAATTCATATGTCTAACAATTCATAGTCTTGAACGAACATATGTATGTTTTATTATGTTTTGTTGTATCTTTTATAACATTAATTTATTTATAGAACATGATTATATATTAAAGTATGTTTAGAAATTAATATTGTGCTCTTAGAATATATGTTTAATTAAGCCAATGGAAGAACATATTAAAAAATGTATTTATCTTTTAATATTGAGAAGAAAAATGGGTGCAATTCTGATTTAAAAAACCTACTGGCGAGAGAATATATTTATCATATTTAAATTGTATATATATTGGACACTAATCATTATTAGCTCTTAAATTCCTGATTAAAAAAATTTTTATTAATTACTAATCTTCCGTTAACTTAATTAACAAATCCATTGATTGTTTATGTAACAGTAATTGAATGACAATGGGATCTTTATGGGAATGCTCGTATCAATGTTTTGCTTTTTATGTCAATAAAGGAAAAGTAGATTACTTTCTTATAATAAAAGAAAAGTAGATTACTACGCAGGAGTATGTCGTACGTAAACGTTCATCAGCTCACATCAACATTCAGAAATGACATGCTCTCTCGTATTTGTCTATTTTTTAATATTCAACAGGATTATTGTTACCCGAAGGACTCGTTGGGTAAGGTGCTCTATTTCGTTGATAAAGCTGAGCAGGGGGTTAACAGACTGGTGAGCTTTTATACCGCTTGCGCCGACTAACTCGTCGCTCAAAACGTGTAATTAATATATTCGACTTGCATGCTTTCTTTCAAAAGCTATCAAGCGATCAAATCCATCAATATCTCAAATATTATTGCTATTACGAGAAACTTCTTTCTCAATACGCAATGTTGTGCTTTGTATAAAAGCTAAAATTGAATGTTTATCTATAAATCTATCTTATTCTCCAAACATGAATTTGAATAAAAAAATTTGTTAACATATTTAAACGTCAAGATATTTAAACGTAGTTTTAATTATCTGTTTACGAGATTTATGTGTCTCTCGATAGCAGAAATCTCTGGTAAACATCAAAATTAAACGCCACGATTAATTTGATATTTTCTTCATTGTCGCAAATTGTTTCCGAAAACAAAATTATTTGATGAACATTCAGTCTGATAGCTTATAGTAAGTCAAGTTAATCCAATATAAAATCATTACGCAAATGCAAAATACAGCCAAAGTAATATTCATGAATTTGCTTCTAATGTTTCTAGACATTCTGTATCCTCAATAAAATTGTCAATCACCAGTTTCACCCCCTACGACAACATATAAATGCTCACACATTGAAGTAAACCTCTTTCAAAGTGCGAGGATAGAATTTCACGACTGAGTTGGGATGAGAAAATATCATATATTTTAAATTATTTCAAAAGTTATAACAAAACAAAAAATACTGTTTCTTATACTTATTCTCCGGCAGCTCAGTTCCCCAAAATGTTTCCAGCACATCTTGTATAATTTCGTCGATCATAGCATGCAATTAACATGTCACGAACGGCACGAAATGACAAGATGTATTTGTATATAACTAGTGTAATTGGTTTGTCTTGCTTTGAACGTTTATCACAACGTCGACGACGATATGATTTACACTTGATCGACTCTTATGATTAACCGAATATCATATATGTACATATATTTCACTAGCAAGATTTTTTTTTCAGGTTTATCATGTAGCCGAAGGCCGTGATAAGAATCCAAGATTCTTTGACGAGGATTTGGAAGATCATCAACCATTTCCTACATTGCAAACTGTTCTACAAGAACTGGAGCAACACGTTGGGTGCAATATTGAAATTAAATGGACTATGCAATTGAAGGTAAAAATAAGAGAATTCTAATAATATTATATACTGTTCTTTTTAATAACAGTTAATAATGAGTTAATTTTTTGTCATCAGGATGGCACATTTGAACTCAATCATCCCTTTGATCTCAACATGTATCTAGATATTATTCTGAAAGTAGTATTAGAATACGGGGGTGATCGAAAAATCGTATTTTCCTCGTTCAATCCAGATATTTGTGCAATGATTCGTCTCAAACAAAATAAATATCCAGTGGTATTTTTAACACAAGGCATTACATCGAAGTATCCTACTTATCACGACCCAAGATGTCAAACCGTACCGATGGCCATGAGACACGCATTAGCCGCGGATATCTTAGGAATTAATGTCCATACCGAAGATATTCTTCGGGATCCGTCTCAAGTTAAGTTAGTCAAGGACACGGGATTAATTATCTTCTGCTGGGGAGACGACAACAATGATAAGGATACTATTCAGTATCTGAAGAAACTCGGCTTGCATGCGGTCATATATGATAAGTAAGTAATATGGCGAATACAAATCCAGTTCAAAAGTTAATAATTTAATCAGATTGGAGATACTGAGATAATAATTATCTCTCTTGATAAATCTTTGTGTACATATATTTTATGTTTTGAATGTTTTTTTTTTTTCAGAATCGATGAATATAACGCGAAAGAAGTGAAAGAGAGTATATTCTTAGTGGATGCTAGAGAAAGTCAGAAAGAGTTAATTGCCTTGGCACACTGCAGCCAAACACCACAAATTTCTTCTCCTCTTAACGCGGATAAGGTAATCATCTTTTGATAGATATTATTAAAAGTGTAATTATGTAACATACACATAAAAAGTCTAAAATATATAGCATATTCTTGCAAATCCTCTCTCATTAAATTAATAATTTAAAGATTAAACAATTAACAAATATATATATTTTTAATGTTTTTATTTTATATATAAAAATTTAATAAACCTAAGAATAGTATTTCTGAGAAATTATATTTTGTTCGAAAAACGCACAATTCTTTTTTATTGTTAATAATATATGTATAATTGAACGTGAATATTGAAACTCAAATAGAATGTATCCAGAAATATAAAGTCTAAATTCGAATAATATTAATATTTTAGGATTATTACTTGAATCGACCATCAACGACTACATCCTTGTTGAAGAACAATGTTTCTGGCGATAGCATATATTCCGTACCAAACATGAAGTTGCCGGCCAATTGCGAGGAGAGCATAGAGATTAACGAAATAACCAAGGATTTCAGTGCCTGCGCGAATACTTTCGGTCATTCGGTAAAAACAAACGGCGTCTCTGGCGGACAATCGGCTCCTCTGCCTGAGTTTGATGGGAAAGACGAGGTGGCGAAGGATTGTCTTTGATGCTTTTCTTTTAAAAAATCTTTCTCATGGTTTTAATAGGGAAGCATTAGTAAAAGGGATCCTACGCCATGCGATACGGAGACTTGTTTCTAATTTACACTATACACTGTAGTTGATAGGCTGAAATATTACCAAGGATTCGTCTGTACTTCTGAGATCTGTAATACTTAAAGGTACCTTAAAGATTTTGGTAAATCTTTAAGGTACCTACACCACTTGCAGATTACAGAATAACATTGATTATATTGCTTTAAAATATCGATATAATGTGATGTGCGAAGAAAAATTATCCAACTTCTCACATTTTTCGAATTTATTCATTTTTCGCGCATTGTACAGCGTGTGTCGGAAAAAGTATGTAGCCGGATATTCAAGAAATTTGGAATTGATCATCCCTTAATGAGAATAATTTGGAGATCTTGAATATATTATTCTATTAGAAGATAATTATGATTTGATATATTTGCACTTTTTCGAACTTTATTCTTCTATATTTGTCATTTTTAGTTTAAATGTTAAAAATCTAAAAATTTTTAAATAAACTTAGAAAAATTTAGATATCCAAAGATTAAACAACTCTAGTTTCTATATGTCCATTCGAAAACAAATATAAGTATTCGCTCGAGCATATGTAAACAATATTAAAGCAATATTAAATTTTACTAATCCATAATAATAATTTAAAAACGGGCAACATTGTTAGATGGATAAAATTACAAATTAAATTTATTAAACAGTCTAGCTAAATCTTAAATGCTTGTATGATTCTTGTGTGAATTTATATACTACGTATGTAGTCCTTAGAAACGCGCGCCGAAATGATTTTTCGGTCTTGTAACGCTAACTTTACTAAACTACCGCAGTAATATCACGAGTTAAATTGACTAGCAATTTAACAAATTAATTATTTACATATTTTAATATGTTCAACATTATTAAAATCGTTTCGAAAATGCGAATAAGCATAAAAAATTTTTTAAATTGCTAGTTAATTTAACTCGTGATATTACTGCGGTAGTTTAGTAGAATTAGCGTTACAAGACCGAAATTCGATATTAGGACGCTCGCACGGAATGCAAGAGATCCGGGTTCGACTTCCGGCTGAGACAATATTTTTCGTAATAAGTTTATTACAGTTTTTTTAAGATTAAATTTGGGAAATTGGGGGGGATTATTAATATTTCAGATTGATATTACATTGAAAGTCCGACAACCATATCGGCACGCAATTATAATTTCTGAAATTAATTTATTTAATATGGACAATAGATAAAAGATAAAGGCTCTCTAGAAATAATCTGCATAAAAATCTTTCAATGCCTATTAGAGCCGACACAGGATATAACAATCAATTTATTAATAATTAAAAATTTTCATTAAAACTTTATTAATAAACACTAAAATTATATCATTGTGACATAGGTAAACGTTTCGACCCTATTATTTGGGTCCTCTTCAGTACCATTACTAACTGTGACTTCGTATGGTTAAGTTCGTGTCAAATCTATCGTCATTGATTATTCAATTAATGACGGGATGCACGTACTCTGAAATGTACGTCAGCCCATTTCCTTATTCATGACATCAATTCTGCCAAATTCTTGTCATGCATTTATAATGGACACAATCTTTGCAACTCTCAACCTTGCTGTTACATAATTACTCTACACATTTATTTATACAAAAAAAATTTTTTTTTGTGGTTTTTTTTGGTACTGAAGAGGACCCAAATAATAGGGTCGAAACGTTTACCTATGTCACAATGATATAATTTTAATGTTTATTAATAAAGTTTTAATGAAAATTTTTAATTATTAATAAATTGATTGTGTTACACATTATATCCTGTGTCGGCTCTAATAGGCATTGAAAGATTTTTATGCAGATTATTTAATATGAATATATATAATAGTTCAACATCTTAACATTCAGACCGTAGTGGCGCTTCGTATTTAAAGTAATGTTATTAATTTACATTCAAGTGAGCATCGGTATCTCTACTATTCAGGACGTTTCGGACTTTACTTAGCCCTCTTCACCCATGATGCTTACTTGAATATAAATTAATAAATTTAATTTGTAATTTCATTTATCTAACAATATATGCTTGTTTTTAAATTATTGACCTTGAATGGATTAGTAAAATCGTTTTAATATTGCTTTCTATATATCCAAATATTGAAATCTCTAAGTACTCAAGAATTTAGACATACAAAGATGGATCTAAGAATTCATAAATCCAATTCGTTTATCGTTTTAACGATTCAACGATCTGAATGCTTAAAATACATAGAAAAATAGAAATCTAAAAATATAGTTTCTTAGTTACTTAGATAGTTCGTTATTTAATTGCTAGATTATGTATTCCATGTAAAAAAAAATTGAAAACATTGTTCAATCCATTAGCTACCGGCATACAACTGTTTCCACGCATTCTACGTGCACTCTAGTAATTTCTAACTTCTAATGAGAACCTTTTCAGTGAGCTAATGAATCCTGCGCAGGATATAGAAAACGATTTTAACTCCCGCGAATTCGCCTGCGGTAAGCCGGTGCGGGAGTTATGTTTTTAGTACAAATCTCTTCAGGTATATATCTTTATTTATAATCGAGAAAAAAAAACAATTCTCTTCTCTCCCGTATCTCTTCCGCTATTGATTCGGATGGTTATAATATAAATACGTGAAAAAAAAGGAAAAATACAGGAAAAAAAGAGCGAGTTGCTCGTAATCAGAGAGTAAACTAATGCCATTAGTTAATACAACTTTTTATGAGCTGTCGAACGAAAATCACGCCGAATACAACAGCGAGTGATCGCGCCGCACCTCGAATTGCCTTTTCGACAGCTATAACTCGAGTTTTAATATGATGTAAGGTAAACTATTTTTCGTAGTCATCTAGGAAATACTTCATATTCATTTATTTATATCATCATTCGACGCGTGACAATTTGCACGATTATTCAACCGGAGCGAGCGTATGATCAAGATAAATAAAAAAAAATCATAAAAGGAGCATGTAAACATCTCGTTTTTTTTTGTTTTGTTTTTCACATTTTCAACACTGACAAGTCAGTGCACAGTTTTGCTCATTCTGAGTAGTCTTATAATAACGCTGCGAATAATTTGCAGTCTCTTCATGATGTATGCCCAACAGACGGACACGGTGTTCAGAGATCGACTGGTTTGCCCGAGAAATTTGGTGTATTTTGAAAACTTGAAATACTTTTTTAATGAGAAAAGTTCTGTAGCGCGCAGTCGGTCTTTCGTCATTCTTAGCGCACCAAGTGCGTTTAAAAGGCATCGAACACGAGAAATATCATTCGCTTTCTAGCAAACAATCTCCCGAATGTACTATATGTTCCTTCGAAAGATAAAAATAATGACCCTTCAACCGATAGCTTTGTTCATCCATAATTCAGTGACATGAAGACGAGCTGAGCTCGTTGCACCGTCCGCTTCGACTTTTGATATCATTAATAACTCGTTTTTTTTTTCATTGAAGGCAGACGAAACACCGTCTCAGATGAATAGAGAATCAACGCGCTCGAAATGCTTTCGTCATACGGAATGTGATTTTATTTGAGAGACGTTTATGTCTATCAATGCCGACTAAAAGATTTTTCATCTTGATCTCCAAATTGGTCTAGTGACGAGTAAAACCGCAATTGTTGGATAACGAAATTGGGAATTGTCGCTTGTGCGACGCAACTAAAGGAAACAAATTAACTGAGGGACTTAATTAAGGCAAATACAAGCGGCAGCTTTGCATCAATTGATCCCGCGAATTATGGAGTACGGGTTCTTGGGGTATATGTCGTATATACTATAGGAATATATTAACTATTGCTATTATTATATTACATTATTTGACTTGATCAAGAGTGTATCGCGTACATCAGTGCAAAATATTTTAAAGTTACAACATGTAGTTACAACGTAAAATTATAACACATTTCTGGATTTTTTACATCTCACTGACGCATTATTGGATTTTTTTATATTTCATCGACAAGACTTAGATTAGACAAGACTTAGATTAAAATATCAAATGGACAACAACTTACGTTTTTTATTTCAACAATAAGATTACGCTTGCGATTTTATGAAATATTATTTAACCATATTTATTTTTATTTAAGATGTTGTAACTGTAATTAAAGATTAAGGATATTTTTTATATAGTGAAGACAAGAATTTGCTAACAATTTAACGAATTGTTATAGTTATGGTCTTTTCATTTATTTAATATTGTATAGTTGTACTTTTATTTATGATTTACCTTTGTAACATTGAAAATTACCCGATCGGAGTCGAAACGTTTGTTAACTTTATGATTCTAATTTAATTAAATTTGTTTGTTTAAATATTGGTTCTATGCCCTTTTTAATTGTCATATTGTATTATTATATTATTAGAAGTATAATATTGTATTAGTGTTATTTCATAGTGCATGGGTTACTATTTTACAATAATTTAATAATACCTATTATACACTATGATAACGTAATGTTATATTAATATAGTAATATAATATTGAAAAATACAGACCGAAACCGGGTTGACGCTCCGTAGCGCAGAGTTGAACTACCGGTTGAAGGGTTGTAAGGAACGGACGTACAGTGGCACGCCGAGCGTCTTTGTAAAATTTTACACGGGAAGGATAACGTACCGCATTATGGTAGCAAAACAAGCTGTAACAGACTAATAGAGTGATTGTATCAATCGTCGAGACTCTGGCAATGTACAGTACATTTGTTGAAAGAATGCTAAGGAAATACTGCATACCTATCTCTACATACGTTACTATGAGATCACGACCAGGGACTCGGACCGAAATTACATTATGGATACATTAAAATTTCGGCTGATTACGATTATGGTCCGAGGATACCTAACTTTCAATTTCGGTGTCAGTTTCAGTTCTTTTAGTGATAACGGTGATCATTATGGGCATATAATTACCGAAATCAAAAAGGACCGAAATCCAAACGAACCCGGTAACCGTTATGGTAAATGAATTGAAATCAAAAGTTGGATTTAGTCTCGGACCGTTATCCGGACCGAATTTTTTCGGTCCGAGTCCTTGATCACGCCGCTGCACTATGCAGAGGTGATATTACCTGTTCTTTTTCTTTTTCTTTTTTTTCAGTCGTCCTTCCGAGGAGGCCGAATGTTCTTTTAAACCTTTTGTTCAACACAATTAGCGACTATAAATCGTGGATGTCCTCTCGCTGGGCACGCTGTAAAATAAGGCGATTAGAATGCTAAAATTGGATAGCTGACAATGCGGAACGCTGATTAAATCGGGAAAACACCGCAGATTTTCTTATCGACGATAATTATTTTTTATAGAAACGGCGAGTACTGTATTAATAATTAGCGTTAATAAGTAATATATGACAAAGAATGACTTGAGGAGGAACTTTGAGCTTAAATACCATAAAAGAGAGAGTGTCGGCAATATATATTTCCGAGAAAACCGCGATGTCAAGTGCAGTATATGTATCCGTATAAATCTGCGATTTTACTTGCGTTAGAAGTTTATAATTGTGTCAGTAATTATGAAAGTGGCGTAAATAACAAATCGCGAAATACAATTTTATGTAATTACATTATAAAATATGAGATAAATTCATTATGTTCGATTTTTTATTCAGACCATTTTCGTAATTACCGACACAATTAAGACGACAGGATCAGCTTTAGAGAAAATTTATGCGCGCATTTATGAGATTTTGCGCTAGTTTAACATATTTAGAAACTTGTTCCAGCTTAGCTTTTTTCTAACTTATTTAATTTCTTATGATAAGTATAGACTTTATTCTGAAAAATTATAAAATGCGAGAAGACTCTAAAGCTGACATCAAGTTAAATTAAAATACTAAAAAACTTTTCTTCATTTTCCACCTATTGTATATTATTAACATATCAGTATGTATATGTACATTAGAAATGAACGATTCGTTTCTTGCTATTTAAGTTCTGAACAACTCCGTGCGTCAGTTAGCGAACTTTAGAAGTTTTGCGAACTCGATGTGTTTTGGTCTCCAAACGATTTTAATTAATATAAACTCCAAGCATAGTTAAAATTTCTAACGATTGTCTCCCACTTTTACTTCGTTTATGTTATACGACACAACGATCGAGAAGCATTGAAGTAATTTATTCTTGCCGAGATAATAAAACATTTGTATTGTCACAGAACATTTTTGTTAATAATTATGAATAATACTAATTTCTAATTTCCTTCCTGCACATTTTTAGATGTAGTAAGAATTTTTTATGGAGGACATTCTGTGATTTTGAGATATTCAGATGTGTATGTGTATTTTTATATATTTTGCATATTTTTTATATATATTTTATAATTTAAAATTAAATATACAGTGTCCCCCAGACCTACGGAATTACCTCTCGTGAGCAGCTAGAACGGACTGAACTGAACAAAAAATGTCTCTATAGCATATATTGCAATTTTTGCAATAGTAGTTAACGAGATATTTTATAATTTCTAAAAATCACTGAATAATGCGGTCTATCGCCAAATACAAACGCGCGACAAAATAAGACCGTCCATCGCCATAAGATGTTAGGCATGCAGGAAATTGTTTTCTTCAAGCAGTCTTGACCATGCACAAGCAGCAAAAGAAAACATCTCCCCGCGCTGGGCGGTCGTATCGCGTCGCGCGCTTATATTTAGTGGTAGGCTGGATCAGGTTGGACAGATACGCATTTATTCCACGATTTTTAGAAATAAACATCTCGTTAACTACTTGTGAAAATTGCAAAATGATAGCTAACTTTTTACTCAGTTTAAAGCTCTGCTTGCTCACGAGAGATGATTTTTCTTTGCATGTATCAACCTTCTTAACAAGATATATATTATAACACACTGTCAAATTTATTTAACCATTTATATACATTAACGATAGGAATGACTGATCAATAAAAGGTAATAAAACTAATGAGAGAAAAACAAAGACATTTTAATATATATGTAGTACAGCAGAATAGCCATTAAATATTTAAACAAAGATAAATGGATAATATAAAGAATAATAATTAATTTTAACAACTTTCGACCGTCAGATATTTACTGCATAATGACTAACAAAAGCATTCATATTGCGTTGTTACAATATGTTGTAAAAGGGAAATACCACAGTATACGTTACGTGTGCTGTATTTCCCCTTAACTGTACGTATGCGATATTTTTCAAGAATAGGAGTCCTGCTTCTTTCTATCTAAATGAAGATACGTTCGTCTTTTAATTTCTAATCGTTAGGTCACCCCATCTGGTTGCTGATTAAGAGGCAATATATAGTCCCATCTGATATGAATAACCCGTTTAAATAACTAGGAGTGATTGTTTCCTGACAAGTTTCATTCTCGAAGCGATTTGTGGCGTATCTTGAACTGATTAGAGGAAAATTTGATATACTAAGTGTGTCCTCTATTCCCCGAGAATAAACACTATTGTTATCGCATGGTACTGTGATTCTAGAAAGTAGGCCGAAAAATCAAAACAGGGAAAAGAAGAAAAAGATGATGAGATGGAATTAAACCTGGATCCAGATTACGAGTCGACCACCAAGGCCATGTAGTCACTCAATTCACCAGTTCAAAATTAATACTAATTAATATTAATTTGCTGAAAACTTGTTACTACAATTAATATCACATCTAAGTAGAACATAGGAGTCATATAGTAGGTATAATATAAAGACATTATCATGATCTTATTTATCACTTATAAGTTTATCAACTTTGCATTGCAATTCACAGATATAGAATTAAAACTAATAATAAATTAAGTGC
>NW_017299882.1:511839-545923 GCF_001594075.2 Trachymyrmex cornetzi | reverse complement strand
TATATATATATATATATATATAATATATCGACTTATAATATTATTTTATATTATATTATTTATTATATACATGTAATTATATTATTTTATAATAGGATGAAGTACACAATTTCGAACATGATACAATTTTGAATGAAATAAGTTAATCTGAATCCAATTTTGAAGTTCTAATTTAGGAATCCTGAAGTCTCTAATCTCATTGTGTAAAAGGGTATTAAAAAATATTATCAATCAGGAAAAACCCAATAAACGAGAATGAATTGATAAGAATTAAAATGAATTCAAATTTTCAGAAATACGCATTTGCGATCAACGCAAAATAAATTCTTGTCAATTCGAATGCACTTTTATCCATTTATAGGAATTACATGGAGCACATTTCTATATGACTTTCAATCTATAAATGATATCAGCTTTTTCTATGCATTGGATCGTGAATACTGTTTAATTCAAATTCCTGAATAGGAAATCCAATTGCATTCAGTTGAATCTAATTGAATAAAAAAGATTTTTTTATTCAATTGGATTCAGTTATATGCATAGAAATTTCAATCCATTTTAATCCATCCTCGATTATTGAGGAATCAAACTTGAGAGCCTCCAAAATTGGATTTAAATCTTATTTCATTGATCAGAACTGTACCATATTCGGTATTAAACCTACTCTTCATACATTATATTGTCTCTATATTATAATTTTATTTATAAATATCAATTATATACAGTATAAAAAATTACAAACGGGAGAACTGCTGTATAATCGGCGCGCCGACGTCTGCAATAGTATCGATACTATCGACATATATCGCATTATCATCGTTATTGAAATATAAGCGTCCATAATGGACGCCGCGGTGCTTCCCCCACTCTAGGCGCGACCATAAAAAGCAATGCACACAGCGGGGCAGTCGAACAAGGCGAAGCACCGTGCCGATTCGCGACGTTTTGCGTTACGGCGCGTTTACGTCACGGTCGCTTGCAGTCCTGGCACGTCTCGTCCAGTCTCGTCGCCTGTGACTTGTCGCACGTTTCTCACCCGCGACGAGGATTTAAGACATAAGGTTATCACCGGCAAGCTTGGTGCTTCGCACGATACCATTCGGTCCATTCGGGCAGCTCACAACTTTCCCCTCCTGGTGATGTTTTGATACACTCTCGTCTCTGTCCCTCGTTTTCCCTCCCTCATCCATCCTTTCTCCCTCCATCTCTGCCGGAGGATACCGCGCGACTTCGTCCCGTTGACAGAGGTGTGACCATTCAATTCCCAAGATTTTACTCGGGTTCCGCGACTTTTCCGTCTCTTTTCGTGAGGACAAGCGCAAGACCAGTTCCCCTGGAGCTTATTATGCCACACTCGGCATCACCGTCGCCGTCGCCGTCGTTCTCGTCTCGCGATAGGTGCGGAAAGTTCATGGGCACGTGTGTGTGCGTGTGTGTGTGTGCGCGCGCGCGCGCATGTGTATTCGCGCGCACACGCGACGGGTGCGTGTTCGAGAGTGTGCGTGTATGTCATTTGCTTATTTGTGCTTATTTGCAAATTGATCAGGAGCCGAGGACCTTGCGTTCTCGCGCGATGCTGGCTCGCGCTCCGGGGGATTGTCCTTCAACACGTTGCACGACGTGTATGTTGCGAATGTTTCACACGCTCACTCGTGACGTTTGTTAAGATATTGTCGATCGTCGGGTGTTCCTCTGACCGCTTAACAATATTCTCCGGGCGCTGATTTTGTCTCACTGTGCGACAAGTTTTGGTATAAATAAATGCATTAGCGACGGTACAATCCCTTCGATTTGCGACTTTGCACTGTCTTGCAAAATATGTCACTATACCTAAGATTTGACATTATCTTATCATGTAAAAGTTGGAACAGTCTATAGTATATTTTATATCATAAATTCCAGAGTAAAAAGTTATTGCTGTATTGATGTGTTATGTTAATTGATATAATGTTGACATTGCAAAATTCAAGGACAGTACTTCGGCTGTTTTTAACATGTGTTTGCTGTTTGCATTAAGCATATGCTAATAGCGTATGTCTGATACAATGTTAGTGTACATTATATATATAATGCAAACTCAGTGTGTTAGAAACACAGTCAATGTGTCATCCTTGAGTTCTACAATATTAATATATCAATGTATAGTATCCATTACAAATAAAATACAATAATCATTTTTAAAATTTGAGATATCTGAGAATACTGAACATTGTAAAACAGTATTTAAAGTCCAATCGTGTAACATATGTATTGTATCTTGTAAATTGCATTGTGTGATAATCTCTATAATATAGCGTGTAGCTGTGTAAATTTGTTTTTGAGCGAATGAAGATATTCCGTATCTTATACTGAAAACTTAATGTGACACACATGGCTAAATTAATAAGTTGTACGTTTTTTTTTCCAGATATGACTCTCTCTGTAAATACACCGCGTAATTGCTCAAGAAATTATTTAATACTTACGAATGATGACCTATGTGCTATTAAACGACATTGAGGTGAACACGCTGTGATGGGGTGGACGATATCCACCACAGCATGGATTGTAATATGGAGTTGCCTGTTGCCGGGCTTCTATTTAGCTCCGCAGGCATCTCCAAAACAAGTGCCATGTGATAAGACGAGAAAAGTTTTCACGGAATCATGGGGAATCATCAGCGATGGGCCAATGGGCTCGAATTATACTCAAGATTCTCACTGCGAATGGCTCATTAAAGGTACGGATGAAAGGACTTATTGCTCTTTAAATAGTAAAGTAAAATTATAATATAGAATTTATATTCTATATCTCGTTGTAGCTAACCATAGCCGCCAATTTATTACATTAAGTTTTCGGACGATGGGCACAGAATGCAGTTATGACTATGTGTTTGTTTATGATGGGGATTCCTTTCGTTCACCGCTTCTGGGTAGCTTCAGTGGCAAGACAGAACCGCAGCAAGTGACATCATCATCTGGTTATGTAAGTACATTCCACAGAAATAACATTAGATAATGTTTTGCTGATTTATGATTTCACAACATCGCATAGTTTACATTAATAATCAGTGTTAAGTGGCATGAATTAAATATAAAAAAATATAATGTTTATTAATACGAAATTACGAAAACTAATTATAAATGTAAAAATATGTAACGAAATAATATAATTGAAATATAATATGAGTTACTACTAAACTCACGCAACAATAATGAATAAAAGTGAAACATTACACTAAATATTATCATGATATAAAATATTGTTGTATTTTATAAGATATTCTAACGTTACTATTTTTTTTACAGATGTTGATATTATTATATAGTGACACAAATTACGTCCTAGACGGTTTCCATGCAGAATTTTCAGTCACGAATTGCCCGAATAATTGTACTCATCACGGAAAGTGTATTAATAATACGTGCTTCTGCGAAAATGATTGGGGAAGCAAAGATTGTTCCCGAGCTCTCTGTCCAAATAATTGCAGCCAGGCGGGTATTTGCGGGATAAAAAGATGCAAATGCAACAATGGATACTCCGGACAATCTTGTTCGTTGCACAAAACGCATCCTGAAGGAAATCGGTATGTTATCCTATTAAATTACATCTTTGTGCTTTTGTACTTATATTATTATTTAATGACAAAATAATATATTTTTCTTATATTTTGTATTAAATTTTGCTTAATATGTAATATAAATGGATGAGACATGTACAAATAAAAAATTTCAATAATCTAATTATTTATGTAGGTGGCATTGGCTCTCGCATTCGGAAGGTGGACTAAGGCCACGCGCAGCTCATACAGCGATCTATGTTCAGGAAACAGACTCACTTTATGTTTTTGGCGGCTATGATCTCAATTATATACTCAGTGACTTAGAAGTATATAGGTTTAGCACAAGTGAATGGGAAGATGAATATGGAAGTATATTAGGTAAATTAAAATGCACAAATTTCACGTAAGAATTTTAAGACAATCTGTTCTTTATAATTTCTTTACAATTGTATTTTCATTATATTTTTGTTTCTTTTTTCTAACGTATATATAGTAATTTAATTACGATGTAGAATGTAATAAAATTCTTTCTACTTTGAATGTTAAACATCAAAAAACGAAAATAACTTCTCAACATTGTTTTACATTCACAGAAGGCGCCGCATCTGCCGAATATTTAGATCCTACATTGATCGCTACCGAATTACAACGCCATCCTGGTGCCAAAGAGATATACGGCCTACCAACGACATCTTTATTCTGGAAAGTGCTTTATAGTATTAAAGATAACAATACTTTTGGCCTGCTCGACCGGACTGCTGACGGTCAACACTCGCGAGAGTTCAGGAACATGCCTAAGGACAAGGAAACTGAAAAAAGCAGAAGCACCATTAGGATCGATAGGAACGGTGATCCAAGGAGAAAGCATCCCCGAAATATAAGACCGCGATATTCGCAAATGTCAACAAGGTAGTAAGTGACTCACTCATTAATTTAATATCTCAAAAACAATCTTGGAAATTCGGGACAATATACTGTTGATTTTATATTTTGCTTATGTAAAGATATAAAAGATATTGGTAAGATCTATATGTACATACAAAAAGCTTACTATCATATTCTTTTATTGGAATTTAATTAGAATAATAAATAAAAACTCGTCAATTAGTCAAAAGTGATCTTTAGAATAATTTCGTTTTAAAGTCTTATATGTCTGTAATTCTTTTGCTTCCTATTTGTGCAGTTAGATTTAAAGTAATATTTTATTACATAATGTGTGTTTGTATTTATTAAAGATATCGCAGAAACTTGGAAAACCTGTACAGAGAACGTGACGCAACAGATATGCAGAACGATGACGTAAAATGGGAGGAGCAAATCGTAGCGGGATCCGCGGAGGAGAATGTTTTCGTTCCAGAATTTACGGATTCAAAATTAACCACAAGTGATTCGTTGAAAGAGGAAGTTACAGAGCCAACTGTTGATGAATTACCTAAACCGAGTCCTCGATATGGTCATGCTGCGTGCAAATATCAAGGTCTGTCGACATTTATTATATTTTTTATATATAAATTTATTATATTTTTTAGTACTAATTAATGTAAAATAAAAAACGTTGATTACCTTGCTTCAGGAAACATTTTTATTTTAATTTTGTTTGAATCAGCATCGAAACTGGTTTGTATTGCGTTATGGCATAATAAATCTAAGAGTGAAAATAAAAGAAGAAATCTTTTATAGTTGCATTTATTAAAAATATAGATGAAAAAATGAAAAAGATTATATAAAATTATTGTTATTTATTATCATTGTGTTATTTAAACAAACTAACGTATGATTTATCGTAAAATTATAAACAACACATTAAACAAATAAAATCTTTATATTTTCAGATGGTTTTGTGATCTATGGAGGAAAGGTGGAAGATGGTACTCTATCGAATGAACTATGGCATTATAATGTGATAAAACGCATGTGGACATTACGCGCTAAAAACTCTCCTTTCTACCCGCCCAGCCTCACAAGGCACACTCTAACTTTGGCAAGTGACTACATCTATCTATTCGGAGGCAGTACTGTTGACGGAGAGTTTTCGTCCAGCTTATATAAAATCAAGTTGCGCTTATGTAAGTTTAAGTTTATTTATTGCCAATTTATTAAAGCAAAAAAGCAAATCTAAAAAATGTATGTTTATATAATTTCTACATATGAGATACATATAGAAAAATATTAGCATAATTAACTCATAATTATAGCGGATCCTACGGCGATTAATGAAAGATGGATAGAAGTACGACCTCGAGGCGGTAAGGAACTTGACGTACGCGTAGTAGCGCATTCGACTGTATATCATCGTGCTACCAATTCCCTCCTGGTGTACGGCGGCGTGGTCGCCAGCGTCGCCCGTTTCAGTAAATTATCGGACCGAATGTTCGTCTTTCAACTAGATAGAAAAGTCTGGTCCGAGATCCATTATCCAAGAGCGCATTTGCGAGAGACATACGTGCCAAGAGAACGCGCCTTCCACACGTGTAATATCATAGGTAATTACTTGTTATTAAATAGAATGATTTTTAGAGATAAAATATATGAGTATTATGAGTATGTGTGTGTGTGTGTGTGTGTGTGTGTGTGTGTGTGTGTGTGTGTGTGTAAAATACATAATTTTTTATTTATTATTATGACAGGAAATTATCTAGTGGTATTTGGCGGATATTCTCATAGACATAACAAAGAAGAGATATGTTACGATAATCAAATGTATCTTTATCACCTTGGTTGTCACACTTGGGTGAGCCACGAAGTGTTAGGCTTAAATGATAAAGGTAAAACAAATTAATTTAATTTACATATTTTACATATGTTACATATTTATATCGATTTAAATTTGTTTTTCCACTTTTAGATTCTCGTTATCCTAAGCAACAAGGTGTATTTGCTCATGCGGCAGATGTGCGTAATGGAAATACCTTATTGCTCGTTGGTGGATATCATGGCAACGTAAATGCAGATCTTCTTGCATACACTTTGCCACCTATGTTAGCACCGGGAGACGAGGATTACATCGAGCCAGAGCAAATTTGCTCGAGGCACAAAAGCCTAATGGAGTGCGCAGCGAATCCAGAATGTGGCTGGTGTTCCGCGGATGAGGTATTTTATTCATTAATCTCATTATACATATATTCATAAAGTAACTTTTGTTTGTATGTCTGATGTATGAAATTTCTTGATACATTACAGATATGCTATGGTCGGACGATAGGCAGCAATTGTACGACGAATTTACAAACGACGCGCTGTCCAGGAGTTTGTCCTGCTCTAGGCGATTGTCACTCTTGCCTAATACACGGTCAACCTGGTGGTGGTTGGGGCACGAATTTCCGCGGCAGGAAATCCGTCTCGAATAAGCTAAATTTAGGCACGTGCACTTGGTGTGTCCAAAACGCCCGGTGTCACCACAAAGATGATAATTACGGGGTATGCGGCCTGCGGGACGACACACCTTCGCAGATACCGGGCTGGTGGGGCTCGAAAGGTACGGAGATTACCAAGGCCGAAGAGTGTCGAGAAATGGATAAAAGGCCGGGTTTAACTTTCCTCAAGTACAAGCCACCAGTGAACTTCAGCCAACCTGACTCAGTCGCCATAGTGAACGCGACCACGGTTGACTTTAATGTACCATCCATGCAAGGTGCGAAGACAGAATCGGCGTTGGGCGGCGAAATGATTGCCAGGTTGACTGGTTTTCTTAGACCGCCAAATTATTTTTGGGACAGCGCGGCGGAGCACCTGAAAATCTGCGTCAGTTATAACAGCGCGACACTTCACGTGTCGCGAAATGACGATCCTGATAAGCTGGTGAGTTATTATTATTTAGCAACTTTGATGGTTTTTAATTGTATTGGAAAGTAAAAGAAATAAAAATTAATAATAAAAATATTACAAAACAGTGTGTGAAAGGAAAAAGTAAATTTAAAATTATTTAAAATAATTTTATTTTTATTTATTGAAGAGGAAATTTGTTAATTGAAATATTCTTGTCGCGCGCATGAACCGTTCAAAGGACTTCGATATTTTCAAGTTCTGCTGAAATTTAATTATGCATAATTTTTAATTTTTACTTAGGAATTGGTCGCCAATCTAACTGCGGAGACATCACAGTGTATACCGACGACATGGCCAGGTGAAGATTCGATGGAATTGCAGTCAGGTCGTTATTTGTTGGACTTCGAATCGAAAAGAATGGTGACCACGAGCTACGCTTATGCGAGTAAAATGGAAATTGTGCATAACAAGAATATGGAAAATGGAAAGGTCTTTACATTCGAGTACTTGGAACCGTATCAGAACGGTTCTTGCCATCAATACAGTAATTGTCTGCACTGTTTGACTGACTCTTCGTGCGGTTGGTGCGATATTACCAACGAATGTCTACCGCGCTCCGTCAATGAAACGGAGAGCTGCGTAAAAGATATAGAGTGGGATAAGGAGCGCGGCGAGACGATACGTGAATGGCACTATTTGACGATCACGCCTTCGGCGTGCGCTAACTGTTCCAATTACATCTCCTGCGAGTCATGCGTGAACACTAAACTGTGTGAGTGGTGGACGGAGGAGGCGAGATGCGCACGAATTGGTCGATTGCCTAACGCCGTGGTGAGTCTGTACGAGTGCCCGATTCCGTGCCGACAACGCTCCAACTGCACGAAATGCTTGGACGAGCGTGGCAGATGCGTGTGGTGTGAAGCCACGCGGGAGTGTTTCTCATTCTCGGTGTACACATCAGAATACCAGTTCGGTCTGTGCCGGGAATGGATGGACCAGGCGGGCCTGATGGGTGTCACATCGCGCAGCGGTTCGTCGCTCACTGGTAACGATCAGTGCAAGAGCTGCAGTCGGCACTCCAACTGCTCCAGTTGCCTGCATTCACTCAGCTGCGGCTGGTGTTATAGTCTGGAGAATCCTATCACTGGCGTGTGCGTGCAGGGCGACTTCAATCAGGCTCACGTCAATTGCAGTGCGATCATCAACGAGTATCGAAACAGCAGTCTGAACGCTGACGAGTCTGGCTGGGCGTACGCGCAGTGCCCGGATGTGGATGAGTGTGATCTCGGCCTGCACGACTGCCATCCCGATGCGCTTTGCACCAATACTCACGGCAGCTTCAGTTGTCAATGCAAACGCGGTTTTAATGGCGATGGCAAAGAGAATTGTACCAAGACTTGCTATGAGAGATGCGTCAACGGATATTGCAGCGAGGCGCCGGATTACAAGTGTGAGTGCAACCTGGGCTGGACCGGACCGGATTGTCGGACCAACTGCGGCTGTTATAACCATTCTACGTGCTTACAGGTAAACAATGATTGCATACAAAAAAAAATGAATTTATTTTTATTGTTAATTCTCAAAAACTCAAAAAAAATCCATTGTATTTTTAATTAACCCGTAATTGGAACATAGTCCTGGTGACGCTGGGAATAATTAAAAAAATATTTTTACAAACAATAAATTCTATCAATATTTTGTTTCCAAAAATGTGTGTTTCCAATATAGAATAATAATATTACTATCAACTTTTTGTCATATGTTTAAACATCTTGATTTTTGGATTTTCAGGGACCAGGTATTTGCGACGAGTGTCAAGACTGGACAATCGGACGTTACTGCGAAGAATGTAAGGCAGGAAGTTTTGGAAACGCGACGACACCATTGGGCTGTCGCGAATGCAATTGCAATGGGCATGGCGATGTGGAGCTCGACGTTTGCGATCGGCAGACTGGTACGTGTTTTTGCCGCGATAACACTGAAGGCGATAAGTGTCAACGTTGCAAACGGGGCTATTATGGGGATCCGCGTAACGGCGGGATGTGTTACTACGGCTGCATGTCTCGAGGTATGCTGGGCGGCGAAGGGAACGGTAAGCAAGGTCTTGGTAGTCGACATTCGCAATCTTCGCTTTGGGACAATTACGTGGGCGACTCACCGACAAGAGAGTGTCTCTGGATTGTTGGCCCCGAGACGGAGCTCTCTTTAGATGCGACCACTCCGACAATTCAAAGCGTGATACAATTCACTATCCATGATGATATCAACGTAAGTTGCCAGGAGAACAGCGTGTATGTGTATGATGGTCTACCCGAATTCGTCTCATCTACCGGTGGTCACCAGAGTCAATTACTGGGCGTGTACTGCACCGAAAGCACCAACTATCCAGTCACGGTGGAGGCCAAATCTGGATTTCTAACAGTGCACTATAAGCAACTGGACGAAGTGGAGGGTTTTAATGCGAGCTATGTGATAATGACGTGCAACAATTGCCCAGGAAACCGCGAGTGCCGCAACGGCAACTGTCTCTGCAAATCCGGTTACGTCGGCATCAACTGCGACGTGGAGATCTGTCCGGAAAACTGTACTGCTTCCGAGAAACGCGGCGTCTGTGACAAGGGCTATGGTCGTTGCGTTTGCGTACCAGGCTACGGTGGACGCGATTGCTCTATCCCGCTCAAAAACTATCAGCTAATATTCACGGAACTATTCAATTCAGAATATTTGGCCGATCATCAGGACCACTTGAGAAAAACGTTGCCACGCTTCGGACACAGCTTGGTGGCTGATCGACGCGGTAGTCTATGGATGTTCGGCGGTTATTCGCTCAGTCACGGACCTCTGAATGACATTAGACTTTTTGACACAAAAAACAATACATGGATGCAAGTAACAGTGGAATCTACCTCAGAGGCATCCATGCCACAGGGTCGCTACTTTCATGCAGCTGAAATTGTGCACAGTAGGCAGCAGATCTACGTCTACGGCGGCCTGTCAATGAAGGACGAAGACGTACAAGGACTGTCGAACAATACTCTCAGCGACTTTTGGAAATTCAGTTTGCAGAACCAGCGATGGAGCCAAATTGTGCAGGACGAATTAAAGAAGGAGCCACTGCCTCTGGCCGGTCATACGTTGACCTTGCGTAGAGATGGAGAGTCGGAGAGCCTGATTCTGATCGGTGGATTTAGTCCTAAATATGGATATCTAGACATGATCTGGGAATTTAATCTGGAAACTGAGACTTGGGACACAGTGAACACTGTAGGGAACGGACCCGTAGGTGTTTACGGTCATTCCACAGTATATCACAGTAAGTCTGATAGTCTCTACGTCTTCGGTGGCTACACTTATGCGGTAAACAGAACGTTTATTTCGAACAGATTATATGCCTTGAATTATAAAACACGAACGTGGTCAGTACTACCACCATTTGAAGACGAAATCACCGATGGCAACAGTTTACCTCAAGCTAGATTTCTTCATTCCGCGGTTACGACGGACGAATATATGGTGATATTTGGTGGCCGGCAAAATCCTCACAACACCTCAGACTCTCTAATAGCGTACAAATACTCATGCAACCTGTGGATACGTTTGATAACGAAAGACACAGAGACGATTGGCAGTCCGCCACCACCAGCCTACGCCCACGCGATGACCCATGCCGATCCAGAGTCGAACGCCGTTTACGTTATTGGCGGCTTTGACGGTGGTATTAAGAGTCACGTCACATTGATTAACATACCGGAGGATTTGTGCAATCTTTGGAAGGATAAGATCACGTGTAGGAAATATTTCGGTTGTTCGTTCTGCGCTGTCACTACCCTTAATGGCACCAACATTTCCCTCTGTTTCTCGAACGAGGTATCAAGCAACCGGGGTGACAAGTGTGACATCAACGTGACTCAAGCGCAACGATCGAACGGAATATTCTGCAATTCGGACTGGATGGCGAGCAGAAAATGCCAGACTTTCAGAACATGCACGGAATGTCTGGCGGAGTGGCCGTATTACAAAGACAATCAGCCTGTTTGCAAGTGGTGCACCAACTGTCCGCACGGTAAGTGCATCCCATCAGACAAAGATTGCAACGATCAGACACAGGACATGATGATTAGATGCGACACATCGGTAAGTAACGTGAATCAATGCGGGGAACGCTTGTGTCCAGCGAGCGATTGCGAGAAGTGTTACGGTCTGGACGAGTGCGTGTGGACGAGGCAGGTACTGAAAACTAACGAATTGGGAATGGAACTGACGGGCGAGCCCGTCTACGACTGGAACTGCGTAAAGATTAACATCTTTGAGCGGACTAGCATCAAGATGAGCAGCACGCAGTGTGAAAAGAGGTGCTCCGACCACAAAGATTGCAGGAGTTGTCTGAAGGGTACTGGAGCCGAAGGTGGATGGAGCGAATGTAGATGGTCCACGCAATTGAACGAGTGCATCTCACCATCGTATCAGCCGCTTTATTGCGCCGGCGGTGTTTGCGGTTTAGTGTTGCGTAACGCTGATATGGACCACTGCCCGGAACCATGCTCAGTGTTCAAGCAGTGTAGCACCTGTCTGAAGCATTCGCATTGTGGCTGGTGCTCCTTGGACTCTGCTAATGTAACCGGTCAAGGAATATGCACGGAAGGATCACTTGAAGCGCCGGCGGATCATCCAGCGGGCGGTACCTGCGAAATGCTTTATCGTCAACACTTCCCAGAAGTCGAGCCGCCGATCACCACAACGTTGCATCCATATCACGTGGACTCTTCAGAAGCGCAGGACAATGTTACGATGTCGTTACTCACCGCGGTACTGAAACCAGATTTTTCATGGCATTACGTCCGCTGTCCACCGGAAAACGAGTGCGAGAACGGGCACCATACGTGTTCACCGAAGAGCGAGAAGTGTTTTGACTTGGAGGAGGGTTTCGAGTGTAAATGCGGGGATGGATATAAGACCGAAACCACCTGGGGGAACGATTTTGGTAAGAAAATTTGCGTGCCCATGTGTACACAGGGTTGCGTGAGAGGCACATGTGTGAAGCCCGACCTGTGCCGTTGTGACTTCGGTTACGTCGGCTCGAATTGCTCCATTCAATGCCAATGCAACGGCCATAGCGATTGCGCTGGTCCGGACAAGCTCGATAACTGCACGAAATGTCATAACAACACGATGGGAAAGCAATGCGAGAAATGTCTACCATTATACGTCGGCAATCCTGCGGACAACGGTCAGTGTGTACCATGTCTCGAATATTGCAACGGGCACACTCGGATCTGCATCAACGACAACGTGACAGTGCCCGATCCGAATTCAGTGGACAAGATGTCAATAGAGAAGCTGAGTAGGCAACTGGAAGAAGGACCGGTGGCAAAAGCGAAATGTATCAATTGCGGGAACAACACAAGGGGCGACAAATGCGGCGAATGCATGACCGGATACTTCCGAGGGACAGAAGACCTCCGAGACGTGTGTCGGCCTTGTGAATGTCACGGCCATGGCTTCACGTGCGATCCTGTTACTGGCGAGAAGTGCAACTGTGGCAACAATACCGAGAGCGAACCCTCCTGCACGAGCGGTCCTATAAAGGGTACGAACACGGGCGGACAACCGTGCTGGATGGTGCAATGCAGCAAGTGCAGGGAGAATTACGCCGGCACCCCGACAATGGGCCATCAGTGCTACAAAACCGTCACAGTCGACAATAAAATGTGTTTCGACTCGAAATTAATAGGTGAGCATACAATCTTGCAAACAGATTAAATCTTCATATCATCATAACGATAACTAATACGTCTAACGCGCAAAAATTGTATAATGTACAATTTTTTTTATTTTTTAGTAAATTTGACAATTCACTCGTAATGATACATTTTTGTTTCCAAATAACTTATGTGTTGTTTTTTTCTTTAATATAAAAATAAATAATGTTAACGTTAATATATACTTATCAATATTATTTCAATTAAAAATACTGGTTACAATTTCGACCTCACTTCAATATGTATGTTTGTACTTATTCATTCGACACTTTGGTCAAGTAATTGTTTTTCTTAAATTGCAACGTTCTATTTTGTGGGAGCATCTTACGTATCCTTCGGTTCGTATCTTCTTTCTTCTACTATAAGCTGTTTGACATTCTGCCATTTTCGTGTGTCTAAAAGGAGACCTTACTTTTCCCTATTTCAGACGAATGCAAGATGAAGCCGAAGCCTCTAAACCCTGGCCAAACCGTCTTCTACATGGTGCAACCACGATTTATGAACGTGGACATCAGAGTGATGGTGGATGTCACCCAAGGTGCTTTGAATCTGTTCTTGAGTCCGCGAGATGATTCCTTCGTCGTCATTTTAAATTCAACGACAGGATATCAAGAAGTATGATTTAATCTTTTCTATTCTATTGGTTTTTTTTTTTACTATTTTGTATTTTAAAGCTCGTTTATATTTAAAAATTTTTAATTCTTAAACAATTTATAATTTTGGATTTTTTGCCTTTATACTAATATCAAAATCAGTATAAAGTCATTTGCTACATTAACCTTATCATTCATTATACGTAACAGATTTACGATTTTTAATTTTTGCACATTTATAAATTTTATAATGCTTTTATTTATCTATCAAAAAAGATGTATAAAATACTCATTACATCCACAGGTTGAACTAGATAACAGATTCAGATTACGGCCTGATCAGCCATCTAACAGATTCCGGATTGTTGAGTTTCATCCTAACCTTGGTACGGTTAACGGCTCTAGCATGGAACCAATTCGATGGAACACTGGACAACAGTATTTCGTGATGGAGCACTGGCTAGAGGACAATCTTGCCAGCTTTCTGACAATCGAGAGGCGAAACACCTTTTTGGTGATCCATAATCTGACAAATCGACTGGTACTGACATTGCCACAAGACAAACACGAGTTGGGCCAGACCAAGTTTCACATCGTGCTACAAGCGATCGACCCGGTGAATCCAGAGCTGAATGGTCGCGCCGCCTACGGGATGATTTTCTTCCGTCAAGATCAGTTGCACATCGATCTATTCGTCTTCTTCTCGTGCTTCTTCTCCTGCTTCTTTTTGTTCTTGGCGGGGTGCGTGGTTGCGTGGAAGGCGAAGCAATCGGCAGATTTACGCCGTGCCCGACGTCGACATGTCGTAGAAATGTTGCATATGGCAAAACGACCGTTTGCCTCCGCGACAATACTCTACGATCGGGACGGCGGCGAGTGTAGCCCGAGCTCGCCGCAGCGTAAGGGCAGACGAGGCAAACACGTGAGCTTTCACAGTGACGTGAGACCGGTGGCTGTCGAGCCCACCGATGACGGTGTTGCGGCAGTGGCGACAGTGTTCATCAGGTTACCCGGCGGCCGCCAAGCTCCTGTCAAATTGGCCCTGGGCAGTTCGCTCATACTCTTGACTAGAGTCTACCCGGTCAATAGCAGAGTGTTTTTAAGACGTAGAAACAGTCATGCGACGAACTGAACCCACGTTACAGTGGAATCTCGATCTCGACGGCTTTCGAGTTCCACATCTCGGACACAAATATTCTCGTTAAACTCTTCTGAAGCATCGATAAGAGTTACCGACGTTTGAGCAATTTGCTACGAATTATAGCTGTAATAAACTTTGGGTATAATGGACCTTGAATTAGTATGTAGATTTAATAGGCAGCTTCCCTTTTTGGGACAGTTTTAACACGATAAAGATAATGGACGAGATGAACTCAGGATATAACGTGAATTTTAACAAAATATACGTATTTTACTATCGGAATATCTTGCATACCGCTTATCCATTTTATCTTTTCTATTAGAAAACTTCTCTTTTTGTTGATCTCACACATTGATTGGCAACAGGAATAGTAATATTGAATCTATTAAAAAAATGCAGGCATATAAAATAAATATTAACTGTAAGATTCTACCGAATTTTATTAGATTATACAAATGTTGGATTCATGGATCTGGAAACTGTTGTAAAAGATTTTCGGAATCATGGATAGAATCTATACATGTAAAAATTTGCAAATTTTTTAAATTTATCTATTAAAATTCTAAGATTTTCATGTAATTAGGATTCAAATAAGAAAATATATATATTTTATAATTTATATTAAGATTCAGAAAAACGTACTAAAAATTCGAGTTCTTCTAAAGAACATAACGAAAATGTAACAGATCCAAGGATCTTATATCGTAGGTCTGTGAATCGAGCAATTATATTGTTTTTTTTTTTAACTAGAGATTTAATATTGTATACGTAGTACAAGAGGATCGATCGTAAGATTATTTAATCTAAATATATATAATATATTGTCGTATACCATTCCATGACGAGACTGTACGTTTGTATATACAACAATCTGTAATTATATATTAATTCGTACTTTATACATTTTTGTAGAAACATTTTACGAGGCGTGGCTTCGCGTCATGGAACATTCGTGACTATTCTCGGAAAAGAAGGTGAAATCGATTTTTTTCGATTTGTATCGGTTGAACGAACAGTATTAGAATTGTTGATTAGAGATGGAGCTCAACGATGTGTACGTTAACAAGGTTCCTATGCCAAATTGATTAGGATGGATACGTGTTGAGCGTCCTAATATATAATAATATATTATTTATCGTAAGTGGATAAAGGAAGAAGGCGGAAAGTTTTATTCGAGAAAGAAATGTACATATACACATGGAAATTGCGAATGCGTGTTGCAAGCTTTTATAACTGGCGTTTGCGTACTGGTTGAAAGGCACTTATACTCAGTAGGTTTGTTATCGGAGATAACGACTATGTATTAATCAAAACGTATAGGTAAAGTGAATGTCGTAACGATATTGGCATTGGCGTGCTTAATAGCTATCGTCGGAGGCACAAAAATGGGATAATGCAGAGATGGTTTTATTTCAAGTTCAAGAGTTATAGAAAATAAAAAATATATAATAAAATAATTGCCGAGTAAATTCTGCGGATAAAAAAAGATGCAGGAGCAAAAATTCATAAAACTAGAATTTTGTTTTTACAAATTTACACAAAAAATTAAATTTCTATATGTATATATTATATATATCTATGTATGTGTGTGTGTAAAAGATATCTATGGATAAAAAAAAGCTAGGATTTAGGAAAATAAGAATTTATAGATAAACGAGAAGTAGAATTAATGTTGTAACACCGAGATCTGTGAAATCGAAAATTTGCAATCTAAAAATAAAACCTGAGTACTTCGCGATTACATATCACAAGTTTAAATTTATCTTATATATAATATTACACCATAAATCGATCATTATAATTGTGTGACAAATATGCAATATTTCATGCTAGACTTTTTTGACTTCACAAAAACAATGAGCTGTCTCTTCTTTATCTCATTTATGTGGTTTGTTCGTATCCTGTATTAGGATAATGTAATGATATTGAGTAGCAGAATGAGAATCTAAAGGCCTCTTTTATGTGCATGCGTTTCTTGTTGTATATCGCATAAACGAGGCACGCGTAAACAGGAGCTCCGGTATCCTGTGTGCGCCATCAAATGATTGAAAGAATGCACGAGTGCTCCTCGACCAGGAAATAACATTCGTTGATTAATTGTTAAGCGAACACATCGACGATACGACGCGACCAATTTGTTGAATCTCAGAGTCTTTTCTTGTCACATAAGTCTCGTCATTACGCGCAAATGAACTTTTTTTGTTACGTCACAAATATCCTTCAAGTGCAGCTATCCGTTCGAAAGAGTTCCTCTCTTTCTCTCTCTGTATTCTGCGACGTATCTGGATCCGAAAATTCACGGTCTTTATAACAAAATGGAAGGCACAATGTTTAAAACTAAGAATGAAAACTTATGAATTTATAAATGTAGAAATTAGGAAAGTGTGAAATTTATGAATTAAGAAATGCCTTGTTTTCTAAATTAAAAATGATGGCTCTATAAAATGAAGATTTAAGAGAACAAATATTTTCATAAAACCACACACTTATAAAACTAAAATTTATGGATCCTAAGATTTATATAAAGCTTTACATAAACAATAAAAAGTTTATAGAAAATTGAATAAAATTACGTCTATAACATCGGACATTCATATGGAACCAATAAATTTTAAGAATCCATCAATGCCTCCTTTGAATGAGACTGTGGATGTTCAATAATCTAAGATACAGAATACATTAATTCTTCGATTTTCAATATTGCTTATAGATCCTTGAAAATTACGTGAATGTCGAGATTTAAAGTTCCTTCAAACTCGTGTAAATTTCAAGGACTTCATAACCCGCATACATTTTAAGGATCTCTATAGGATCAAAGAGATTGTCAAAAGTAGAAGAATTAACATTAATTTAATACTATCCGCGCAAAGTCACAAAATATCGTTACAATTCTCGTTTGTTCATTTGCATGCACGAGCAATCGCGTTGTCCTAAATACTCATTCGCGTGGTGCCGTGTAAGCATGTAAACTCAATTAAGTACACAGAATCGACAGTATATGTACATTTACATAGGTTTAAATTCATAGAGATATATTATATATATAACATATATGAAAAAAGTACGATTATAAATACGAGACCGGTGAATGTGTAATTTTTCGGTTGTACAGATCTGAGCGTTATTTCCGAAATATTCTATTTTGTATATTATTATTACATCGCGTCGTCGACGGTACAGAGCGATAATCTTCCAATGCCGGCATTGTATCGCAAAGAAAATCGAAGAACAAGCATGATCAAGGACGTAACACTTCGTAACGAAGGAATAGGTTGTGAAACGAAAAAAAAAGAAACAGAAAATAAATTATCAAGCGGCGTCTGTCAAACTTTCGGTATGAAAGTGCAATGTATCTTATAGTTTATGCCGCGAGGAGAAACATAAGGTTGTGCAAATGATTAATAAATTGTATTGCGGAAGCTTTAATAAACGTACGTAAAACCGAGCTTTCATTCGAAGCTTATGATTTCTCTATATATATATATATATATTGCGTTTTGTGTGTGTGTGTGTGCGCGCGTGTGTGTGTGATCGTTCTTTCAATCAATTCATAAAATATACATACGTCTACTTCTTTCATTCTTTTTCATGCAGAATAGTCTCAGATGCGTGATTAGATTGTAACTCATATAATTATTGTTAAATAATTATTTAAAATGACCTATAATTTAACGGCAAAATAAAATCATAACGAGTTACAGTAGCGATTACAAATCGAAGTAAAAAAAGACGGATCAAGATTTGTATTGGTAATCTGCATGCGACTGTTTAATTACGAATTCAATTCGTCCGATACATAAATAAAATCGTACGCAATATTATCTCAAGCTTTAGAAGATAAATTTAGCGTTAAATGTGAGATGTAAGGCTCTGAAGATAACAATGAACGAATAATGCTGGGGGTGAGAAAAAAATATCGTACTGCGATTATAATTAAATCATTTTTATTCTCTCATACGTCGATTCGGTAAAATCTCTTAAACTCAATCTGTATCTCTCATATACATATATAGAATTTCTCTTTCATATACTACATCTATTCTCAGGACATTCGTAGAACGTTACCGGTTCAGCAATAATTATTTACATATTTTAGATTACCACGCACATTCACACGCGTCATCCATTCTCGCACACACGTGTGTACATACACCGAGTGCTCTAGGAGCCAAATTGTTCCCAGAGCACTACTGAAAAAGAGTTTCCTTACATTTTCAACAACAACAAGGGACTCGCAAACAGTGTCACCGGTGTCTAGAAAAGATATTCCAAATAGATACCTCGAGTTTTAGAAAAACAGATATACACACAAATAAGCAGCTCAATCGCCGTAAGAACTTCGATCTCGAATCACTCTGTCGATCGAAACCATGAATTTGTACCCGTTATTGTACCAATTTATAATTACATTATCTCTAACAAACGATATACACATTTTCTTTTTACATAAAATTATAAATTACAAAGATTTAACATCAAGAACCAATGAATTCACTTCCTCCAGATATTTTCGCGCGCTATAAGCGACGAAAGGATGAAGTAAACTCAGAGCGTGGTACTTCTTCAAAAATATCTCCGAATTTGTAAAATTAATTCTTCGAATTTTCTTGCTCGCGGCAAAAGAAAATCATTGCTTCTCCATCAAACGACTGAATTTGTCGCAGAATCGACGAGAGATTCGTTACAGACGCGAGTGTAGACAAAACCTAAATTTCGACCCTCTCCTTCCCGGTATAATCGTATTAAAATACACTTGAATAGAGAAATCGCTACAAAAATCTTGCAAGATTTATAAATTCTTTTTCTAGTATTCAAACGTATGTTTTAGGAAACGACAGGGCAGAAGGGATCGTCCTTCGACTTTGTACGATTAACGCTTTGTACAATTTCGGTCCGAGTTACAACGTCCGCAATCATTTCTGGACCACGGCTTTGGAGCATGGCATAGTTTTAGGATTAATATTCGCATTTCACTGGGAAATAAATGCGCGTGCAATTGCAATGTCATAAAATTATTATATATAGTTCTCTATCACGCGGGAAACTGTACATGTCGCAAAAAAATGAAACACGCTCTAATTGCACGCGCAACATCTGATCTCTCTCGATAAAATTCTCAGTTTATCAAAATCACTTTTTGGCGGGTTTAATTTGTCAGATATTTTTTTGGCAATTCAAAATGTTGCTTTGAGACGTTTGCCAGGATATTTCAATGGAAATATTGGCGCAAAATCTAATGGACAAGTACGACTGATTATTTTGTTTATCACCATCATCCGCTTGGTCAAATACTTACATAGAAGAATACCAAAAATTCAGCGATTATTTGTTACTTATTGTCAATAGAATACATAGAAACTTGCGCTTGTAATTCACTGTTTGATAAATTGTAAGCTGCAGAGTAAAAATGCCATAATTGCACGTGCAATTATTACTCAGCGCGAGACAGGTACAAGAATGCTTGTAGTTGTCCGTCGCAAGGGCGACGATCTTATTCTACATAACATTAGCCACTAGCAACGTGGCGAATATATATATATATATATATGTATTCATATCATATACATGTGTATACGTAAACATGATAATACGTATGCACATGTATATATATTTATACATACATACGTATGTATGTTATATATTTACATTTGTAACGAGATTTTGTAAGAGTAAATAACCACAAAAAACGAGATAATTTAAGATACAATAATAGAATAATTAGTATTTCGTTTTTCCAAAAATTGCGAGCTACCTAAACGCGATAACTTTGACGATATTTTCGACAAGACTCTCGAATCTGTTTTTAATGTATGTACGTAACGATATAAAAAAAGACATGTGTATATATAATATCTAAGTATAATGTTACTCGATGAAAATTGCGCCAATTTCCAAGCTCTGAATGTTAATAAATAAAACAAAGTAACATAAAGCAATAAAATTAATCTCCTCTCTAATAAACCTTAATTCTATTACAAAAGGTACAAAAGATATATCTTATTTACATAAAAACAAATATATATATATATATAAACCTGCCTACTGTTTAAAACAAGAAAGTCATATATTTATATATTATATATATCAATAAGGATTTCATCTACATTGCAGATGACTTTAAGTTATTTTCGTTTCTTTATATAAGTTATAAACGTGCAAAAAAGATAATAAATTGCTTTATAATATTTAAAAAATGTAACTATAATATTATGTAAAAAGATAACGTTTTTCCTGCCTCGTATATTGTTAGAACTTTATTTAAGTAAGTTCTCTCACAAAACAGATTCGAGTCGCCTTCGAAACCTATCGTCCGTGATGTAACGTGCGATCACTCAGTAACCGCGAATATTTCTCAACTGCGTTCTCCAGCAATCAATACACACATTTCGTACCACACACCCGTACATACAAATATACATAAATGTACAGAACATCTCAGAGAATATGGTAACCAATAATAGAAATCTTATCTCCTTAATAAAACTAAAAAATTCAACATAGCTAAACAAAAAATTAATCTTTTAAGCAACCTCTTAATTTTTAACATTAAATATCTTCATCGATCTCTGCAAATACAAATAGAATCTCTAATTAATTAAAAAATAATTTTATTTTTTATTTACATTCCTAAAACTTGATTCGTTGCGTCTCTTTATTATCAATATGCCGGTAGTAAATTGTACTATATTATTATACAAAATATTAAATATAGCTTTTAAACTATATTTAAGAAAACAGCTTCAAACATCTTTGACAGCAATCTATTAATGATTCTCATATTTTCTGCGATATACTATATATGCAAGGCATTCAGGAAGTTTTTCAATTTTAGTTAAGAGTGATGTACACTTAAGTAATAATTCGTTAAAGTATTTCGTTTAAGGTAATCGCCACGTTTCTTAGGTCAGTGTTCCTTAAACTGTGTTCCACGAAAATCTGGAAATATATAACAGATAATTCTACATTGATTAGTATGTTAATTGCGACAAATATTTATCCTTTGTTATGTCTATATATATATTTCACTATAATCCATCCAACACAAATAAGATTTAATCATAAAAAGAAAGTTACACCGAAAAAGTTTATACTATTCCTTATGTTTTATATACAAGGTGTTCTCCTCCGTTCAGATGTCCTTTCATGCACATGCATACAGAGATATTCTTTTATTTATAATATAGATATTTGTTTAATAAAAATTAGCAATTTTTAACATTTCTATTCACTATTTATTGTTGCATCAACGCTGAAATAACCATCGCTTACTCTGTTTTCAGTTTAACTTCTAATTGAAAGGACATCATCAATGATTGTGTAGTGGAACACCCTATAGTTGTAACTTTCGCCTGCTTAAGGAAAATCTTCAGAGGCTCGAGGCACGACAAAGAAAAAACTCTATCTCCTTTGGTGTCCCGTGTTTTGTAAGTTTAAGAAGCACTGGCGTTACATTGATCACTGCCAGCGTGTTATATCTACGCGCGGCGAGAGACAGTGGTGCATGTTAAGTTTACAATTTCCCAAGACAGATCGACTGTCTTCGGGACTAGAATCGATCGTCTACTGTACATTTTCTATTTCATCTTCCCCTATTTTCCAACAGTTGCGCCTCCCCGCGAAATAAAAAATAATCGACAAAAAACTAGCTATAGTACATAAGACACTTATTACAGTTAAAAATTAAGTTTTCAACGCTCGCTTATTATGTGTACTTCATCTACCACGGGGTCGTCAAAAAATTCGCGTCGTAATAATTCCGCATATTATTTCGACGTGCAACAACTCCAAAGATCTGTGGAATATGGATTTGCGAAAATACATTACAGATTCAAGAGTATAAAATGAAAGATAAAGATCCATAAAGTGCTATATATGCAAGATATTATGGTACTATAGTATTCTATTCATAATAATAATCCGAATTCACAAAGATACATGGTACTGAAATACCTGTATACATAAAAATACTATCAAATATCATGAAACAAGAATTATTGAAAAGAGAATACAATTATTATAGTAACAATGATTAAAATAGTTTCCTAGTTCATACTCGTCAAAATTTGTAATGGCAAATGTCTTTAAGTTTGTCTAGAAACTAAGAACTTCTAGGCGCAAAAGCGCGGAAGGATAAGAAAATCAACCAAGAGTCTATAATATCAAAGATACATGGACCTAAGAATCTATAAAAGGATGTATGTAAATAATTGTAAGTGTCCACGGAATCAACAGTCCTTGGAGCCAAGCGTGCATCTGTTTTGCATCAACGACCTCCGAAAGAATGATAGACAGTTTCAAATAGCATTCAAATCCGCCAGTTGGCATAGCGCCGATACTTTGGCTCGAGCTGCATCATCACTTCTTTCAATTCGTCAATTTCATCATCATCGACGTTATATTCGCTCGCGTTTGTCTTGTTCCCTTTACTATCCTTTGCTTTCTTCTCTTCTTTTTTCGCTGCATTATTTCGGGCTGCAAAAAATAAAGTATTTTCTTTGTCCCATAAACTAATATTCGTGCAGATATATAAATTGTGCATTTTGCATTTTGAAAGAAAAGCTGTGCATGAACTCTCAAACAGTTAAATAAAATCTTAGACGATAAAGAAGTTAAAATTTATAATTTAATTATTTGTTGTAAAATTGTAACAATATCCAATTTACTATAAAATTGTATTATACAATATTGAAGTTTTCATGATAAAGATGCAATGGCAAAGGAAACATCAAGAGGAAAATGTACACAATAAGAGGAAAATATACATGAAAATATACAGACAAGATAGGAACACAAAATTATAAAACAAGAGTGTAAAAATTGAGCTTCTCTTTTAAATAATTTGTTAATAAAGCAAAGATGTTAATGTGTTTACTAAAAAATAGACGAGGTCAAAATAATTTAGCAAGGGAGCAAACGAAAAGATCGCCAATAAAGTGCAAGGTAAAAGTTAAGTTGAAAGTTCTGTAGAAATCTTGTAACAACGCGTGAGTCTTTGAAGATTTTCGAATGCTCATAATAATTCCGCAAAAGAAACGAGATAATTCTACCTTTCGTCCTGTTTAACGATTATTTTTTAGCATTTCGTTACATTTAATTCACGATGGACAGAGCATTCGAAATTTTTTGAAGTTCTCTTCTTTAAACATTCCCAGCAATAGCAACAACGAAAGCTGATGCCGTGAGTTGCAAAAGCAAATAAGCAGAAAGCCAAGAAAAGTCGAAGTAGAGAAAGAAATATCCTTTCCATCAGTCGCGTAAACACTTAGAATGTATGGCTCTTCCAGACAAATGTATAGCGTAAGTCGTCCATTCACAAGTGTGCAATCTTTGCAGACATTATTATTCTTGTTTCTTAACAATTTTGAGCTGAAAGACTAGTATGACGAAATCACGTAAGTATCAGGAAAACTCAATTTTAAATGAAATTTATATCTGATTGAACTGTGCCATGGAAATTGTGGTGAACCGAAGAGAACTTATTATACTGTTCTCTTAACTAAATAATTCTCTAAATCCCAAACGAATTGTCTGGCTCTTTCAACATGTGCATGACAGCATATATTGGTGAGAGTGATGTCTGTAAGCATATTTTTCCCCGGTGCGGAATATTTGCCACACGTTTTATTCTTCTCATCTGTCGTAATTATGTTGCTGAGATTATAAGCCACGCGACACGTCGAGTGTATATCACGCGTAACACATTCTAGGATTCTTGTAGGAAGTTCCGAAGAAGCTGAGAAGAAGGCACCGCCCGGTACCCGCGATCAATATACTCACCTGGTGCCATGTACGGCTGCGGGAGGGTGCGCGACGTCTTCGTCGGAAACGGCCGTACTGACGACCGTACACTTGATGCTGTTGAGGTACAAATGCGCGACGCCGTCGTTTGTGCTGTCGTTATCTACCAGTCCTGCCTCCCTCGCTAAGAAATCCGACGCGAATTCCCCGTATTCGTCATTGTCATCGTCTACACCGGTGTCGTCGCGCGAGGGCCTCTTCGGGACCACGCCGACCTCCAGCGTCCGCTCGGCTGCGGGCTCTGCCCTGATGCATATCGATGAGCACTCCGACTCGATCCCAGAATCCACGCTCTCCTGGAGGCTGCTGCGGGGCGGTGGCAATGGATGCGTATCCACCGTTCCGACGATAGCGTCGTCAATCGTCAAAACAGTTTCTTCGATACCAGAATCTTGGCTGTTCCTGTGCATACTCTCGGAATTCTCGATCAGCAGCGTGTTCGTCGATGTAGTCCTCGAAGCAGACAGCTCGAAGTACGACTCCGTCACCTTGGCACCTTCATTCGGCGAACTTCTGGACGGAACGCTCGGCGACAGCTCGTCCTCAACGGATGTGCCGTCTGTGGAGATGTCCGTCATGCAGAATATGAGCTCCTCCGCGTCGGACTTGTCTAGATTTGCAGACGTCTCGTACGAAGGTGTGATGAGGATGGTCGGGTCGATCCGCCTGCTGTCGTCGATGTCTTCCGGCTGTTCCTCGGCCTCGGTCTCTTTAAGGATAGTTCGATGTGTATCGGCATTATTTGGCATGAAAGACTGTCCCTCAAGATGCTCCCCGAGCGCCTCCTGGCTCCCAGAATTCGTCGTCACCAATTCACATGGTTTTACCTTAATATTTACACTTGTACTTTTATGGTCAGCGGAAATGCGGCAAGCATCATTATCAAGGACTTCCACTAGGTCCTCCTTCTCCTCTTTCCTCTTTATAGATTCGCATTGACGATCTTGGTCGACAACGCAGCACATGCTATTGGTAACTTTCTCGTTTAAGTGGTCCGAGTCAACGTCCTTCAACGACTTCGATGGCATCTCGACGTCATCTGTTAACGTCGACGATGCCCAGATATCGTTCAACGACATCCCGCAGTTGCCTGGTGAATATTTAATCATGCCGACGTCGTCGTCCGTATTCGTCGACAATTTCGTAGTACTTACGCTATCTACGGTTTTCCTATCATGCCCTATGTTACAAATCGGAAAACTATTATCACTAGTCTGATTAATACTGTCCGTGGTTGTATCACATGTCCTCGCCGTTAAGGCATCCGCTCCTCCAACTGCATCATTATGTTCTAAACACTCTGTGTCGTTATTCCCTAAAACTTTCGCTTCGTCGTATTCTAAATCTTTCAGATTGTCGCGTTTTAAGCGTTCAACATTATTACACTCTGTATGTCCTAAATTCTGCGTGTCATCACGCTCTCCTCGATTCTCATCATTACTAATAAAATCATCATTACACCCTGTACTGTCGGTCTTACTTAATTCTAAAGCAGAATATCCGGCTACATCCGTTAACTTTATACCTATACATACAGTGGATTTGTTCGCCGGCAACGATGAAGCCGCCATATTCGGCTCGACATAGCCGCTATCTAATACTAAATTATCAACAAAATCGTCCTTTGATTGCACACTTTCAGGTAACAGTCGATCACTAAGGTCAGACTTTGTCCATTGTAACTTATCTGTGCAACGCACACTGTCCTCCTTAACACTCTTTTCATTAATATGTACAATTTGTATATCCATGGAATCTTTCTCATCGTTTCTCGCGATTCTATTGTCCTGATCTTCTAAGTTCTCGCTACTTCTCGCGGACACTTTCTCCCGATTGATTAAATAGTGCTCGTTGTTATTCGCAACCTCATCTCTTCCTTGATCTTGTACATTCTCATTGTCTTCAATAATCTGAGTCTTTTCTTGATTCTCAAAGCTTTTATTAATGCTTCTAACAACTTCTTCCTTCTCTTGATCTTCTAAGTCTTTCTCGGTTTTCACAACCTGATTTTTTATCTGAACAAATAAATTACTCTCATCATTCAAAACCTGATTCTCTTCCTGACCGATTAAATTCTTTTCATCGTCTTTGATATCATCAAATGACTTCTCTTCGTTGTTTCTCCCCACTTCATTATTTTCTTGGACGAATAAATCGTCCTCGTCATTCCTAACAATAATCTGATTATTTTCTTTAACGGTTAAACTACTCTCATCATTTTCGGTAATCCGATTTCGCTCTTGACTACATGAATTACTTTTGCTAGTCTCTTGCCCGATCAGATTATTGCCATCGTCTCTCGCAACCTGATTCTTCTTCTGACTAAATATATCTTCTTTGTTTATCCTCGCAATCTCGACTTCTGTCGATTTTTCTAAATCTTTCTCTCTAACATTCGCATCCTGATCCTTCGCCTGACCAAAAAACTTGGTATTGTGTTCAATGAGACTCGGTTGAGGTTCAAGCTTGAAAGATGCGAATATGTTGGTCAGACTCTGTAACTGCGATACGTTTACTCTCACTGATCTGTTTCTCAACAAAGATCCAGGTTCTGAAGACCATGAACTTTCGGTGCTAATCTTAGTTCGGCCTTCCTTCAGGTACTGCTGCAGCTTATCGCCCAATGCCATCATACCACTTACGTTCTCCTGCAAAGAACTTCTCGTGTCCGCGGCAGCGCTTGAGGAGTCTGAGAAGAATTGGCCAGGATGCTGGAATAAGGACAGAAGTTTCTCTAGACTGGACTTGTGCCTCTGCACCGACGTGTTCGCCTGTTCTCGTGAATGTGACTCTGCCATGCGAGTCGAGGACGTTTCCGAGGTAGTACTTGCGGAAGACTCCAAAGCGCAAGAGGACAATCCGTCTGAAGTCGTCCGATTTACGCGCAATTCCGATGTGTCATCCGAGGATGATTTTATCAAAGCTTTATCCTCGACTACGTTAATCCTCATCGAGGCCGTATCCTCGTTCGGATATGCAGGTACCTGTAGTTCTTTTGTACTTGTATACACGATGCGCTGATCCTTGATCGCCTCAATATCCCTATCGGGCGTCGCAATACTATCGAGATCTCTTGTAACGTTGTTCTGATTTGCCGCCAAATTGCAATGTATTTTGCGAATCGTCATGATATCCTCGTTTCTTTCAGATTGCAACATTGCAGTTGTGTCCTTCTGAATTAATCGCTCTTCTTCAGCTTTCGTTACTGCATCGCGTTCACTCCTACACGTTCCAGTAATGCTCTCATCCGTCCAAAATCGCTGTTCAGCTTGGTATACATCCGATCGTTCCTCCTTTCCCTTCGTTCCTTTGTCACAACTATCATCACTTTTGGCAATATCTTCGTTTGGGGATATTTTTGTCGATGTCGCAACTACATTAAGCGTGTCTACGGACGCGGTTGTGCTATCGCTAGCGGCCTGCGTCACATGCGTGTCCATCTTGGTTGCGCTGCCATGATCGTCAGAGTCGGCCGTGTTGAGTGTGACGTTAAAACCGATTGTAACCGAGCTGCCGCTGGAGGATGCGACGACCGATTTGGGCGATGAGCGGTCGGCGCCGGCCGACTCGACGACCGACACGCGGAACCGCGACGGACCGCTGCTTGTATTGGGGAAAAAAGACGGGGAAGAACCGAGGGACGGGGAGGAGCCGAGGGACGGCGGTGTGACCGGCGAAGAGGACACCGAGGAGTCGGCAGAACGCAATGATGCTTCCGATACTCGACACACGACGAAGCGATTCCGGGATGGGCTGGGGATTGGACTGGCCACGGGAGAGGGAATAGGACTGGGAGCCGGGGAGCGCAAACGGCCTCCGCTAGTGCGCTTTGGCTCCAGCATGCGCGTTGCCGGCTCGTCGGCGGCTAACATCACCGATCGCGACGGACTTGGCAGTGTCTGACAGGTAAGCGAGATCTTACGGGAACTCGCGTTCAGCAATCGGTTTGAATGCCGTGGACTCTCAACATCCTCGGTGGATTCCTCTAGTAGACGGCGTTCCTCATTCTGGCTACAACAATTGCGAACCTCCGCAGCCATTACCCTATACTCGTGCAAGGGACCGTCCTTTGCGTTTGAAAAATAAAGATAATTATTAAACATAAGAATTATATGTACACAAAATTATTAAAGGTTTTTAAACAATGTCGAAGTGAACGTGGTTTCAATAAACACAAACTTCTTGTATACAAGGCATATACCACGAGCGCCAGATAACAGTAGCGATTATTTAAAATTTCTTTATTAAAAACATAAATATAATAATAAACGTTTATTATTATATTTATGTTTTTAATAAAGAAATTTTAAATAATCGCTACTGTTATCTGGCGCTCGTGGTATATGCCTTGTATACAAGAAGTTTGTGTTTTTAAACAAATTGCACGAATAACATTTTGCTATTCATAAGTTCTTAATACAACCATTATACATAAATGCAAAACTTTCTATATAAAATAAATATTAACACTCACTATTCTTATCCGAGGTTTGTCATCCAAATCTATCTGCGTAATGGTCTTGTTCTTTTTCATAACATTCACGAGAGCATGCATTCCGCGCATCTGTATAGTGTTATCCCGTAAATCTATCCTCTGCAGAAGAAAGGTGTGATATAGTACACAGCGAAGCATTGAAAGCATAAGCGAAAACTTTACCTGCAAAACTTGATTCGTCTCCATTATTTCAGCTAGAGTAATTATTCCATCGCATGTGAGTTCCGTAGATTGCATGCCCAATTGTAAGAGAACACGATTTTGCTTCAATGATTCATTAACGATGCTCAATGTCTCATCCGTTAACATATTTTGGCCAATATTCAGAGTTTCCAAGGTTTTCGATAATGCCTAAACATAATTATTATGTAATAGAGCAGCGAGTATTACGTTACAAACAGCATACATTTTATTGTTTTATATTTAACTTTTACTAATTTAAAAGTTTCACATTTTCTTTCGTTCGCGATTTTTATGTGAACTGAATATAAACTACTACTCTAATAATTGAGAATAATTTTCTTATTCCTAATTATGTTAAAATATTTACATAATAATAGTATACAAATATATAAATATATAAGAGTAAACACGCTAAAAATAATTGTAATATTATAAAATAACAGTAACATTTCTAATAATTAATGTAGTAATCTCGTTAAATAAAATTCATTTGCGAAAAAATTATAAATTACAATACAAATTACAATTATTAATCATTTATATAAATCACAAAATTATTATTATCGTAAAATATATACCAGTAATTAAAAGTAATATATTAAAAGCTACATTCGTAATACATACTATAATCCTCGAGAAGTAGGGTGATGATTTCTTGGTCAGACGATTATTCCATAATATCAGGATGCTAAGTCCCTTGCCAGTTTTGTCCTCATTCACTTGATTGATCAGACCCTCCAGTATATCTCGTACTCCGTCGTCCTGGACGTTATTATTACTAAGAAAAAACAATTCCAAAAACAAAAAATCTGTACTAACATCGTTACTCGCTTAAGCATAATACATGTCTCTTATTAAAATAAAGCAAATTTACACATACAAATATTGCTCTTATATTCTTCAATTATACATACAATTTCTGTCAATTTTCGTAAATTAAAAAATATTTAGAGAAATCCAAAGATAAAATTAAAAAAAAATACTAATATACTTTACATACACATTATATTTTCGAAAAAGATTTTCGGAAAAAAATTGTTCTTAATTATCAAGATACATACCTAATATCAAGCAATTGCAACTGATTGTTCATTCTTAAGAGAGATCCAAGTTGTATAGCGTCGTATAAGTCAAGCCCGTTATCGGCTAAATATAGTTCTCGTATACCACTATTTATTTTTAGGGCTGTAACTGTTAGAAAAACAAAGAGTCATAATCCATGTGAAATAATTATTAAAAAAACTTCTAAATTTCATTTTAATAATTACAATAACATGTTTTAATACCACAATATAACACTTATTTTTTCTCGTAAAAATTATGATGTTACTCTATTAACAAATTGTGAACAACATCATTATATTGTAAATGCAATATAATACACAATGTTCTAATGTATAAGAAAAAATTGTTACACGATAAATACCAAGCATGATAACTGCTCTCCCCGACAATCCACAGTTTTCCAATTTAAGGACTTGCAAGTGGCAAACTACTCGTAGTGCACGTGTCAGAGTGTTCATGTTTTGTTCATCAAACTTTATGTCTCCCGCTTCAAACTCCTCTAAACTCTCAGTCTACACAAATAAGAACTATATTAATTGCACTTCTAGCACTTTCATTTTAAATACATATAATATCATGATAATACTCTCTATCATATATAACTCTCTATCATATATAACACAAAATTAACTGAAATGAAAATAAAAGTAATTTTTAAAAACAGTTTTGACATTTACGACTAATATAAGACTGTCTTACGAAAATTCTTTGATTGTATAAGTACCTTCTTAATCATATGCGAGCATGCTTGCCAGCCGCGCACTCCGATTTCTGGGTTAGACGAAATATTTAAGTGTCTTGCGGATTCATAATATTCCATCATATCAAATAATATCACGGAACTCTGTAATAATAATTGCTCATTAATATAGACAGTATGTATACATATTAAAAATATAATAATATATATCTTTTTTAGAGAAGTACCTCATCAGTAAGAGATGTTCCTTCTAAAATAACTTTATTAAACTGTACTCTCTTCAGTATCTCCTCCAACGGTTCGATATGATCCTGATTCAAGACTTCTCCTCTCAAATTCAGCTCCTCGCAACGGTCTTGAGATATATCTAAATTCTATGTAACAAGAATGAAAATATGTGAAAGTGAACGCCAAAACTTTTATCCCTGCTAAGTTTACCGAATGTCAAAACTTATAAAACTTTTCTTCAAAGGATTATATCTGTGCATTATTACGATTCTATTTATTAAGAGTCTTATTATATTAGTAAAATACTAGCACAAATAATAAACATGCACAAAATGTACAATGATAATTAAATGCCACGATAAAGAATAAAAAAAAAACTTTCAGCCATTTCAGCGTTTTTGTCAAATAAACAACTTTCAAATGCACAGAACTTGAGATTATTACTTTATTGCAACATATTGTTGCTCACACTTGAATTTAATAATGTTTTTAATATACACCACAAAAGATGGCTGTGTAGAATTAAATGCATTACTTGGAATATTATGAAGTAAATGGTCGATTTACCTCGAGTTGAACTAAAACATTTTGCAAAGGTTTGGTGGCATGACGAGCGCAAGACTCCTTGTATGCAAAGATTAAGTCCTCGCGATTCACATTTTCAGCTGGGAACAATTATTAATAGTTTTATTTCTCATAACGTACAACAATATGAATTATAACACAAATTTTAAAAATCTTGTCTCAAAAATTACATCTTTAAAAAGCATCTCTAAAATGTATTTCTTTGTCTATATTAACAATTTCTTTGTGTATTACATTTCAAAAATAATAGAAGATAGAGGGGAAATTTCTTAAAAAGGTTCTTAAAAGGAAATTTTAGAAGACTTTTTGGGACAAAATGGAATTTCTGTTAATATTGATCGTTATGCATTCTTCTGACATGATAAATGTCAGAAATCTATGTGTATTCAATTAATGTATATGTATATCACGATATATATATATATAATGTATAAAATAAATAGAATATGAGTGCGAAGTTAAAAAAAAAACAGTCTGTAATATCATGGTGTATAATTATCTATTTATTTATTTTACAAGAATTATTATCGTATACAATAATTACAACGAGAAAAAAATATATACATATATTATTACAGTCGTATATTGTATCAGATAAATTTTAACATCGCTATATATATATCTCTCTCATCAAACTTATAATTAGTACGTAGTTCACATTGTGAAATCCTTCGCTTGGGACAGTCTATAAAAAAACTTGATAGCGTAGCAACAAAATGCAACCGTGTTAAAGACAAAGAAATCATGTGAACGATTTAGAATATTATAAAAATATTTCGACGAATAAACAATCCCTTTTCTGTCTAGATAGATAAACTTTCTACATGTACAATTTCTATTAAATTAAAAAAAAAAATTGATTACAAGTTGATTAAAAAATAAATCGCATATTCGTCATATTTCTTTAACATATTTATATGTTATATCATACATTGACATTTTTTAAAGTAGCCGATGGAGTTTCTTGTTGGATCTTCAAAACAACAATTTACAGCGTTGGTCCGTTAACTAATTTATACAAAGTTACAGCAAGTAATTACGACTCACTAGGTTTTAAACAATATTCAATGTTAGGTTTTTAAATTTAAATCTCGAGAACAAGCAGAAACAATCCTGCAACATCACAACATTGGATTAATTAATCACATCGTACATCTCTTCAACAAAACGTAAAGACCATAGCGAGTCTCTGCTGGCTCTAAGAGCAATTGACATCACCGACAAAATTTACATCATGCTTGAACACATAAAAACTAAGTATTTCTTAAGTCCTAAGACAAAAGACATCCACAAACTGAACAACTTTTGCCAGTATTAATACTGATTAATTACGTCATATTTCTCCGCTTCTGTCATAAATGTCAATAACAAATTACTAACCAGTACGGCTTTTCAGCAAGAAACAAAATATAACACAGTGATGATTTCGTCTTTGTCTAACATTGGTAAATAACAAAGATACAATGATTCACTGTATTACACTGAGTCATCCTGTGTCTCTTGTTGGAAAGCATCTCAAATCTACTCGATATAAATTGTCAGTGCATCGATATCCATCAACGTCATTAAATCCTAATGGTGAATATTCGGTCACTCATATTACACTGGATTAGAACACATTAAAGGTCACTTTATATAAAGTATCTAAATACAGTGACATAATATATAACCAATAATAAAATAAAGTATACATTCTGTTAAATAATGACACAATATCATTATTGAGTACTTAATTGTTTGAAATAATCATATGCAACTTTAGTATGCATTAATCTAGTGCATACTAAATGCAAGTGATTGAATTTGCTATTTAATTAGCACACAGAATACGTGCTCCAAAGTGATGTGATGCTCGACCCAAAAAACCTCGTCTCTCTTCACGACATTACAAGTTGCTCCAAGATCTCTGAATTCTCTGAACGGAGCAAGAATAGATCAATCACATTGTTTAATTAGCCAAACTGTTCCAATTTGTTAATTCCTTGTTCGTCCAGGATCTTGGAGCAATTTCCAGTATTGTGAACACAAAAAGCCAAAAAAACCAGATGTGAAAAAGTGAAGGCACACATTGTGCCCGTCGCGGAAAGAAGGCACCAGGATACTCACTGTGTCTCCAGGGATTATCAGGCTCGAGGTAGCCTGTCACTAGGTGACTGTCACTCAAAGGAAAGCTGACTCGTCGGGGCGGCCTTTTCTTAGTCCACGCCAGAGCACTACGCAGCTGACGGCCG
>NW_017299882.1:498805-510805 GCF_001594075.2 Trachymyrmex cornetzi | reverse complement strand
TTATTCTTCTCACATTCGACTGTGATTGGTCAATTTCTTACTCTTACTTCTTACTCCGTGTATTGTAGACGGGCCTTAAGAGTCTGTGCTTCCCGCTTAGGCTGAGTTTCCACTGAGCGCGTCACGCGTCGCGTCGTCCATCGCGTCACGACGCGACGCGAAAGAGAGAAAGAGAGGGGTTGTGTAAATATATAAACTTCACTCTTCCTCCTTTTGCATCGCGTCGTAATGCTTAGTGGAAACGTACCATAAGACACCTATAATTTGTTTCACTCTAATTTATTGCACTCGTACATACAGACTAGGGACTCTATTCTTGAAAAGAAACGTATAGAAAAGAAAATCTAGGGAAATGTTACAGCATACGTTACGTATACTATAGTATTTCCCTAGACTTTCGTATACGTTTCTTTTCAAGACTAGAGCCCTAGTACAAAATTTTTGGAAAAAACAGATCTCTACTTTGCCGACTTTAACTAGACCATTGCATGCACCCATAGTAAACAGAAGTGTAGATAATCTTATTTGTTATGATATTTTGAGGATCAAGTTACAAAATACAACTTTTTAGCAAATTTCGCAGCTTCATAAAACATAACTAAAAAAAGTTTCGTGATAAAATATTGCTTCTGCGAGACAAAATATGAGTATGGTTATTTATCTGCAGTCTGCACCGAGAATGAGGTGTAGATGCATTATTTAAGCAGAGAGAAATCTGATGAGATATGTTGTCAACGGTATGATACTAGCGGCTAACATGTGTTTACATACACTTTAATTTAATTTTTTTCTCACACGAAACGAATTATTGTTTATTCTGTATTGATTTATTCAATAAGATATCGTGCAAAGATATACAGTGTATATTATCACAGTGTACGTATATACGTACATCTAATACCTAAGATCAGTGTAAAATTGGTTATACAGTCAGGATAAAGGAATAGCACCAAAACGGTATAACTCTTATAATTTTTTTTTATCCTATTCTGCGAAATTCAGTTAGATCAAAAAAGATAAATAACTATCAGAAAAAATAGATTGTAAAAAGTCAACAAAAATGTCAGGGCCAATGGTATTGTGTCAACTATGGATGGGTGGAGTGAGTAAATTGTTTAAATAATTTGAAGAATAAATTATTTCTCCGTCCACAGATATTCCACACAACATAAGTGTTATTATTAAAAATCATCTGATTGTAGTTGGAGCCATATATGACAGAGAGCTTTATTATGAATGCATTTCACAAAATGGGCGAACAACCACAAACAGTAAAAGTTATGCGGAATCGATACACTGGTGAGCCTGCAGGATATTGTTTTGTACATTTTCCAACTGATGAAATGGCGCTCGATGCCATGCACAAGTTGAATGGTAAAGTGATACCTGGCTCAAATCCTGTAAGTATTAGTATATAATGCGTTAAATTTTATAAATACAATATCTTATGCTATAATTAAGCAATAATTGTTATTATTTTTAATATTGCTTAAAGCGACAATCAATAATACCCAAATCAAATTAACTTTTTGGAAGAAAGCCATCTTATGTACATCTTGGCTTTTTCCTGATTTCATTATAGTTACAAGTTTTGATAAAAAAAGAATCTATAAATCTGTTACTAAAGAGTTTCATTACAAATATAGAACTATAAGTGCAATATATATCTCCTGTTATATTTGAGTAATAATTATTATTTTTAATAATAACAATCAATAATATCTAACAATAAGTTGAGTTGGCTTCTTGTAAGGAAGTCATCCTATATAACTTTTATAGAAAAAAAAAGATCTATAAATTTTTTATTCAAGTTCCTTCTTTATAAGTACGGAATTTTTATAAGTACAATATATATTTTACACTATATTTAAGTAGTAATTGTTATTTTAATAATAATAAGAATCAATAGTATTTAAGTTGAGTTGACTTCCTGGAAAAAAATCATTCTATACAGATCTTAACTTTTTCCTTATTTCGTATATAATAGAAAAAATTCATAGAAAAAAAATTATAAATCCTTTGCCTTAATTCTACTATACAGAATTAAGCTTCTAAAATTGATTTAGAAATTTTATTCTCCAAGTCATATAATGCCACAATGTATCTACCTTCATTTTTTAGATTAAATATTTTAAGAATTTTTTCTGTCAATGGAATATTTTTTCAGTTAAAATTTTTGGTATATATATATATGACACCAAGGATGACAATTCTAGATACTAAACCTAAATTTTAACAAGTATTGCTTTAGCAATGAGTTAATGAACGTTGTATTCCTTGATGTGTTTTATAGCCTGTTCGATTCCGATTAAATCACGCTAGCACTACTGGGAAACCTGCTGCTGAGCGAGAATTCAGTATTTGGGTAGGTGATCTGTCCACCGACGTAGATGATTATTCCTTATATAGGGCATTTGCTGCGAAGTATAATTCAATCAGAACGGCTAAAGTTATATTGGATAGTTCTGGATTTAGCAAGGGCTATGGGTTTGTCAGATTTGCCAATGAGGAAGAACAGAAAAACAGTCTAATTACTATGAATGGCTATAGAGGACTTGGAACAAAGTCTTTGAAAATCTGCAATGCGGTGCCTAGACCTTGGAACAAAATATCGGGGTATGTTATTTTATGTATTAACTGTACATTAAAAAATATAAATAATATGTTTGTAAATAGGATAAATTCTTTTGTCTGGTCATGATTCTGAACAAAATATTCGCGTTCGACATTATATTGTATAGAGAAAGAATTATCTATAATATTTAATTAATAATTTTAGTTCATTTTAAATTAATGATTTTAGTTCAACACCACCACAATCAACTTCTGAATATCCAGCATCAAACATGAATTCAGAGGCATATAATTATTATGATACATCATCATACTGGAATAGTTACAGCGCTTGGCAACAAGGTTACTATGAAAGCGAGCCGACATCAGATACTTACAATAGCTATGTATCTGATCAAAAACCTGAAGAAGACGAATTAGAATTAATCGGTATGTTATTATCTTCTTACGATGATGTAAGGAAACAAATATGTATCCCATGTTCTTAAACAAATCTTAACTATGCTAGTCTAATATTTTATATTTTCTTTTTTTATAGAGCATTCAATCCCCATTGACATCGATAAGGTGAACAGAGAAATAATTGAACAAGATTATAATTTATGGGATGCTTTGGAAAGCTCAAAATGGATTCCTTGTGATACTATAGAATTATGCTATTAATGATTAAATTTAAAAAAATAAGACAATCTCAAAAAATACATTATCATTATTATCATTATCACTATTATCACACAAATGCAACAAAAATAAAAATTTTATCTCGTGCAAAAATGCCAAAAATAAATTTTACGCAATCTTTTAAATATAAAAGGGTATATTTTATCAATTATGATACTGAAGATAATAAAACCATCACTTTCAGTATATAATATGTGCAATTTTTATTGCAAAAATAAATAAATGCATTTTTCAGTTGCTCAATGTTTTACATGCGGTTTATATATTCTGCAGCTTTATTATTATTTAAAAGCCATTTAATATTCGCTGATATAATTTTACAAAAAATATTTATGGCAGTATTTTTAATGCTGATAATTATCATAACACTATGCTTTAACCGCTACATGCTCGTAGTTGATGTGTTTACATACATTCTGATACTTTTTTTGCAAGAAAATCAAATTGTTTTTATTTTCATACTGATTTATTCAATAGTAGTGATTGTAATGCACAATGTATTACGTATGTGTGTGTATATATATATACACACACACACACACACACACACACACACACACACACACACACACACACACACACACATATATATATATACACAGTCCTGGTGTATTTTTATAATTAGAAATAAAACAAATTATGAATTCCGAATAGACATAGCATCTGAGCAATAATTTTTTGTATACCATCATTATTTCTCATCTCGCTCTAGAAAACTATTCAATGCACAAATTGAATGGCAAAATAAATAGACGTATAAAAAATTCCGCTATCGCTTTCTGATAAAAAAATTAAAAAAGTAGATTACATGACCCTCGTTTCGTAGATATATTAATCGAGCCTTATCATATTTAACACAATCTGCGTTTCGTCGCAAAATAACTCTATATCTACAGATAGAAAATGTTTTATACATAATTTGCAATTAGTATAAAAAATTTGTTTACACATTTATATATACGATATATATATATGTGTGTATATATATATATATATATACATATATATAAGTGAAAAAAATAAAAATTTATCTTATGCATAGTTTACATAAATTTACAACAAAATTTAATATCCTATCAAGGAATATTCCAATTTTTGTAACTTTATATAAAGTTAGATTATAATTAAATGCAATGCAAAAGATCATTTTTCAGAATCATCCACAATATCAATCGGTTCGGTAATTTCCGGTTGATTGGTCAAAGATGGCTCCGATAGCTGATTCCCAGACGCCGCGCTAGATGTGACTGTTGTGTTAGAGTCATTGGAGGCAACCATATAAACTTGTAAAATAGTATTTCCAGGATTCTCTGCAGATTCTTTCGAGACGATTACCAAGGCTCCTGGTTCCATTTGATTAATATTTGGTATCATCGACATAATATTATCGGAACAAGACGGTTCCGTGTTTTCGCTATTCGTAACTTGTGTATTTACATACTCTGTAATTTCTACAGCTACATGTGACGGTATCTTGTTGTCTACCGGTAATTCTTTCTCTACATTATTACTGTTACGTGTAGTTAAGTCAGGCGCTTGTAACTTCCTTATCTTCTTCGACAATCTGCCAGATCTAGTCGGTCTGAGTTGATAGACTTCCTCAGAGCTGTCTGAATCAGCATCTGTACAAGAGCTATAATCATCGAATTTGTCGTCCGAGCGCTTTTTCGATCTCCGCGCTTTTTTCTTTGCCATTTGTTGCAGAACGTTATTTGTATCGCTACAAATTTCTGTATCGATTTCATCGTTTGTCGTCGACACTATAGTATCTTCAAGTTCTGGATCATTGAGTAGTGATCCACATTCTCCAATACTTTCCGCTACTAATCCTGCAATTGTTTGTTTTGGATTAATTTCCCATAAATCTATGTAATCGTATAAAATATAATTCTTTAATATGTTAAGAAATTTTCTATTGTACTATTATATAATCACATTATTTAATTTATAAAATTAAAATTATACTTACGACGCTTGCGTTTTCTTTGATTTCTGCTCAAGGACTGTCCACTCTTAGATTTCTCCGGTGCTTTTTTGGATGTGTTTTGTATATTTTCCAGATTTTGTAGCATTTCTAAGGGCAAAACATATTTTGTAATTTACTTGTTTATAACATGTATATTAAAACCTGAAGGACAAACACATATGAAAGATGTTTCAAGAGTATAGACAAATTTTTATTGTTTACATAATTACAATTTGAAGTTTAACTACAATTATAATAAAATCATAAACATGATATAAAATGATTTTTAATCAAAACATTGACTGCGTTCAGCAAAGAAAACTGATCAGTGAGCGGTCAGAATCTAATATGTAATTGGTTTTTACCTTTAGTTTTTCGCTGGATCTAAGTATAGAAATCAATTATATTAAAAAATCACTGAGCGCTCACACTATTCAGTTTTCTTTATATATATATATATATATGTATTTTTCTTTTTCTACTTGAGAATACTCTCAAATAATTTGTCAAAGTTTTTTTACGCTTATCCTCAAACAATGTTTTATATATTTCACAACTAGTATATATAAAAGTAGAAAAACATCTATAAACAAACATACCTAGTTGCTCTTGTAGCATATCAGTATCAAATTCTTGATGATATTTGAGAGCTTTTTCAACTAATTGTCGGTTAACCCTTTCCTCCTTCTTATATTTCTGTTTAATTTCTTGTCTACTTCTATTTGGAAAGAGTGTCTGCATCAATAGAAAATCCGTACCTACTACATTTAAAACTCTATAAAATTTAAATGTTTCCCATTTCGGCCACTCCTTGCTCCTCTTATGCCTTTTATAGAAACCGCCGCTATGGAAATTATCATCTTCTATAGCAACACTATTCGTCAATATTTCTTCATCTCTTCTCACATCTGTCTGCTCTATTACAAGACTTTGTTCATCTATTATCAATTGACCGTCGGGACCCACTTTCACTTGCGGCGTGGGCATTGCCGATGGATCATCTTCGTCTTCTTCTTCCGGCATTTCCACTGGTCTATAAAAAAATGAAATCAATAAAATTCTTGTACAAATGTTTTATATTTCGTTATAATTTAATATACTTACTGCGGTGTAGTTACTGATTCTGCTCTACGTTCAATTGACAATTTTTTCATAGGATTTGTCACTGGATTATAATATATCAAGTCGTACATTTTCAACTGACTTCTATCAGGTGCTCTATTTTCGTGTTTTAGTAAAAACTCCCTTCTAGCTTCGGCCAGCTTTCTCGCAGATTCCGAAACTAACGTGCGTCTTTTCTGTGTTATTTTAATTTTCTGAGGACTGTTTTGATTATCATTGATATTAGTTTCCTTATTGCTTTGTACAGAGCAGACAGAATCATTTCGTACACGGTTTGGCACAACAGATGCGACTCTCTTGCTGTGTTCATCCTCAGATTCACTTGCGCTCGCACCGCTTCCTTGTATACTGTTCTTTCTTATTCTACCGCTACTGTCCAATCTTGGTGTAGGTCTCATAAAACATGGACGATTCTGTATTACCTTTGTAGGAGAGGCTGAAAAATATGTATACTAAGGAACATATAATTATAAAGAAATTATATTGTTATATCTATAATCTTAAAGATTATTGTAGATATATTGATAGTAATCAAAATATAAAATATTTTCGTGTGTCTCCCAATTTCTTTTTATCTTACCAATATCTGTTACTGTAGACACATCTGATGGCGGAATATTTTTTTGAATTGACTGATCAGTAACTTTGTCAAGCTTGAATCCAGTAGATGGAGATTCTTGAAAGTTTGGCTTTGCCTGATCATGTAACTCTTGAGAGTTTGGCTTTACTTGAGCATGTAACTCTTGACAATTTGGCTTTGTTTGAGCATGTAACTCTCGAGAATATGATTTGATTGGAGAACATAATTCTTGGGAATTTAGTTTAACTATAACTGATTCTCTTAAATTGACTTTATCTTGTTTCTTCTTAGTTTCCTCTTCAACCTTTTCAATATCTTTGGCAGCTTCTCGTTCTGGTATATCAATACAAGGTATATCTTTCTCTTCCAGTTTTTCTTGTTTTAATATATCAATATTGGATATATCTTTTTCTTTTCGTTCCTTTTGTTCGAATGTATTCTTAATCACATCTTTCTCTCTCTGTTCTTTTACCAGTGCAACATCTTTGGTAATTTCTTGCACTGTCTCGTTGATATTAGATATGTTTTCTTCATTCTTTTCCTTATCAACATCATTGTTAGTTTCAGTAGAATCTGCTGAATTCTGCGTAGGCTTTTTTCGAACTGGCACAGCAGCTAAAGCTTTAATACGCAACCGACGCAGCATTATTGGATATATATTTCAATAGAATCTGTAAAAAATACGTACCAATGAATCATAAAGCAATAATCTAGTTCATCAATAAAATTACCAAATTATAAAATCATACATTTGGCCTTGTGACCTATTTTTTTAGCTGAACTTCTTGCATAATTCTTTTCTCTTTTTCTATTTATATTGGAAGGAAAAAAAAGATTAACTCTTATATATAAAAAATTAAACTAAAAAGAAATCCAACCCACTGATTAACAAAAATTGCTGCAGATTTACTTTTCAACTAGATATTCTGTCAATGCAGAAGGACCAAGAAAGGACATAACAAATCAGCAAATATTAATAGATGTAATAACGCCCTCTCTATCTCACGTTTCTTTCGCGTATCATCTTGAGAAACAGTTTGAATATCACAAACACAATTTGATATCACAAACACAAACAAAAACACGCGAAATGTCTTTTTTCTAAGTTCTCACCGGATGGTAGAATAATAGCGTCTTCAATCTTTTGACGTTATACAGTGCTAGATAGTTACCCTATTTCTTCTGTCTTAAATCATTCGATTAATTTTCTTCACAAAATTAAATTTCCTAATTTTTTCTTCCTTCTCTCTCTTGATCAAGCTATAAATATGCTCTACGCGAGATGTCACATGTACTTGGAGGTTATTTCGTTGTGTCACTCACCGACAACCGAATTATTACGACGAGCGAGTGAAAGGCGATCTCCGTAGTTCGTCAAGAGTCAAAGAGACATCATCGTATCTCCGGTGATCCTTCGCTATCTATATACAAGCGGCTGCGTGGTATCACCTTGTTATTGCGGAACACGTGGAATCACATGCGACCAATATGAATTCGACGTTGTCCGAATACATTAGACTCAAAGAGAGGAAAAGTCATTCACGAGTATCGATCATTTTAATGATACCTGCATTACGCTCATCCTCAGTCTTATCTTCTCAGTTCGTAAATATGTGCGTATCAATGTGTGATAACATCGATCACATTTATTCTCTTCCAAAGGAGACGCATCAGCGCGTCAAGTGCTTCTTAAGTTACACCCCTCTCTTTCCTGGGTTTTTTTTATAAAGAAACGTGATGCAGAAAGAATAAAACATTTGCGAATAAAATAAATAGGACCTAATAGATTTGTTCTTTTTATAGTTGCATTACTTCATATTTTCTACTTTCAAATTAAAATAGGTAAATAATTAATTGGACGTTAGAATAAATGATTAAGTATAATATTTTACACTTTTAGATTTGTTCCATCTGTCACTAAAATTTTTCATATTTTTTTCTCTTGTTCAATACATATTTATTTTATTTCAGATATAAAGCATAATAATAGGTCTGTCGTTTATTTCTATACTCACTGAACTGGTGCACACAGTGTAATAAGTTGAAACGAAACAAATATACATTTATTTCACTTCAACTTATTACACCATGTACACCAGTTCAGAGAGTGCAGGAATAAAGAACAGACCTAATATAAATACACATAAAGAACTATAAAAAATAGACTTGACAGTCTCTATAACAATTAAATATTTACTATAACCACTAAATTAAATATTTAAATAAATAGATAATTTAAATGGAAAAGAATGAACAGCTATTGTCATATAAAATAATTAAAAAATTTTGGGACATTTAATGGGCTTATGCAATGTTCATATGTGTATATATTTAACATAATTATTTAACTTACACTGTATAAGTATAGAGAAAATTAAAAAGAGGAAAGGATATTGTAAACGTACGCAACATTGAAATTTTCTTGTTTTATATTTCTTAATTATTCTCTTCAAATATTAAATACAAATATTTTTACGAATAATACAAATACTTACACAAATATTCATAAAATGCTACATGATATATTTTTGCATCTTGAACTCCTAAACTTTATGTAAGCGCCAGATAAAAATTTACAATTTTATTAAAAATATTTTATTTCACTATTTACCTTTATCACTTTATTTATAATAATAATAAAAAATAGTATAAATCTAATGGCTGTCCATAAATTGTATATCCGACAATAACAACACTGTATTTGGTAATGGTCTAGGTTGCGGGCTAAGTACTGTAAATGTTTGCCTCTCAACGTCCACATTAGTCCTGTAAATAAGAAATATATCTTTATAAGAAAAATAATATCGATTATTAATCCTCTGTCTACAATCTGGATCTTTTTCGGCATAAGCAAAATTTCACTTTCGAATTTCTGTAAAATAAAGAAGAATGGTTTCCCCTCCTAAATTAATTGAGAAAATTATTTGATAATGTAATAGAGATAAAAAGTAATCTTGAATTTTTTTATATTTTTTAAAAAACCTAAAACAGTAAATAAACTTGGATTGAACAAAGAAAGATCCAAATTGCAGAGTTAATAATAGTAAATATCAGATTATTGAATATTGTATACTAACACACAAACAAATCCAGCTACATTAGTTTGCACTACATCATCCTCAGGAGAATCGGCAAAAGAAACAGACAGCAAATGATGCAGCAAACTGGGTCCCGGTGTAACAGCCACCAGTTTTGTCAGATTGTCCTCTGCCTTCATACCCAATGGCATGCAAGATGCTGGTAGAACAGGTGCTCCGATTTTGTACAATCTCGCTTCGTTCCACTTTACCTCGAAACTATGTGGATACAGTGGTGTCCGCGAACCATAGAAATATTCTCTAACACCCTGATCTCTTGCTTCACTTCTTTGCGCCTGGCTTCTCTCGACAACTCCGCCACTCTTTGGCAGAAAGACTACCTTCACAAAGTCTGGCATGTCTCTCACCAATTCGTTATAGAGTCTCTCTTGATCCAATACAAGAATTGCATCCACTTCAAATGCCTGTGCAGCATGCGTAAGCAATTTATAACCCTCTCCTTTGATCCAGCCGCATGTATTTATAACAATCCCCGATGCTTTGGCTTTTTTGTTGGCTTGTAATCTATCTGAGCAGACCTCTGCTAAACGTGTTACAAGTAAGTTGTATAGCGTTACATTGGTTTGTGGCGATTTGTGTCCAAAATGGAAAACCAGTGGAGCTTGCTGGCTGAAACCTTCTACTATATTGGATGGTCGTTCTACCAACAAAGCACCCACAGTCCCAGGAATCGCTATATGTCCTTGACCAACATCAAGATCAACAAAAATTGGTCTTCTGCCCATTCTAACAGCATAGTTCAATAATATTCTACAAAGTGTAGACTTTCCTACATCGCAAGGTCCTACTATCATTGTTATTGGCCCTCTAGTGTCATCCTTCTCTGCCATCTCTCTCATTCGCTCCATTGCTGCATGACAATTCAAGTACAGACCCATAGGAGTCTCCTTTGCTACATAGCTGACGTCTGTTTTCCCGACTAATTCAATAGTACAGCCCTGCCAAGTAAAAACTGCAACTTTTGCACCAGCAGTAAACTCATACTTTTTCCCTTTCACCAATTCTGTACCAAAAACTTCTGCCAAGCCATTCTTTAACTGCAATAACAAAATTTTGTGTTACACAATAAAATAAAAAAAAATTAATAATAAATGGAATTAATTCTTTATGAAAACATCATGTCCTATTACCTCCAATGTAACTTTTTCATTTTTGCTCTCCAGTTCAAACCTCAACTCGCAATCTGGATCCAATTTAAATTCTTGCACTACAGACTTTTCGTCGGCCATTTCTCTATTATTTTGGATAAATTATACAGATGAAATTAATTACAAAAAATTTGTTAGCTCGACGTTGAGTTACTCTTGTGCCAATTTTTTCGCATTTCGCAATATATATCAATTCTTGCAAAACAATTATTAAATTTTGTAAATATTTATGAACGAATCGGTAAATAACTGGAACAATAACAAGATCGTTATAACCTCCAATGCTTTAAAATAACGAGTATCTCATACATCTCGTTCAATCTCGTCAGAATAAAGTACATACAGACATTTCTTAATTGTTCTAAACTAACCTTAAGTTCGTTCGTATTGCTCAATCATGTGGTCTGTTTTCTGTTCCTGCACTAGACTGTTCTAGAACTCTCTTCCTCGCTTTAAATAAATATTAAACTGTAGGGACACACTTCACACACTCCGCGAACAGATGGCGCCAGAGTAAGCCCGGATCCTCATACGGGCAACAGCGCTTTGACACAGAGCTCTGATTGGTGAAAAGCCGGTTGTAGGGGTAAAATTACCTTCATCATCCGTTTTTCACCAATCAGCGTTTGGTGTCAAGGCCCGTCTACAATACACGGAGTAAGAAGTAAGAGTAATAGCGTTTTCGGCCCGACCGGGTTTGCACCAACCTGGGTTGGATTAATGGCGTTTTGCGCTCTCCTATTGGTAGAGCGTGTGACATCAACCAATAGGAAAGATTAATCCAACCCAGGTTAGTGCAAACCCGATCGGGCCGAAAACGCTATAAAACTC
>NW_017299882.1:493209-498724 GCF_001594075.2 Trachymyrmex cornetzi | reverse complement strand
TGACCAATCACAGTCGATTATTCTTCTCACATTCGACTGTGATTGGTCAATTTCTTACTCTTACTTCTTACTCCGTGTATTGTAGACGACGCCTCAAAGCATAACCCAATCAGCGCGAAGAAAACTTCCAGTTGCAAAATAAACGTTCTGCTGAACGCAGCTATTATTTATAGCCGGTATTTTGCTAATTGTTTACGTTGCTTGCACTTTTGGCACTCGACTTCTTCGCTTTTCTCTTTTTAAAGTAAAATATGTATCTATTTCATTTTAAGTGCAATAATATTTGGGGATTTCATGCAACGCAAACAGGGGGTCTATTCTTGAAACGAAACGTATACGAAAGTCTAGGGAAATACTATAGTATACGTAACGTATACTGTAGCATTTCCCTAGACTTTCGTATACGTTTCGTTTCAAGAATAGAGCCCCAGAGCTAATGTTATAAAATGCAATTAAAACGAACAGACTTGTTGACAACCTGCCGATTGGTATACCTGCCAAATGCGGAAGGTGTTTTAGGTTGGCAATCCTGTCATCAATTTCGCCATTTTCCGTTGTTTTGCGTCTTACGCGGTGACGACTTTGTGATGTGGTCTGAAAGTTCGCAATTTTTGTAGTGGGTTGGAAATCAAAATAGGAAATCAGAGAAAAAGAAAAAAGTTGACAATTTTAGCTTTGAGAGCAATTGTGCAATGCAGATTTATGCGATATCACGTTATCCGTCACCTAGTACGTTCTGTGTAGTAACTGAATACGGCAGACATTTAAGTTTTTAATGATTAGTTACTCATTAATTTGCAGTTTCAACAGTCACATAACGTTTCCCGTCTCATAATCAAGGTAAGTTTACAAACATATGTTACATCACAAAATCTACATCGAGAGTAACTTCTATAATTTCTCTATATTTTTGATATTTTTTTTATTGATGTCTAATAAATCTACATATTAAATATATTTCTAGATGCGCAAAAATCAAAGCACGAAGGCTCCAGCTGCAGCCTCCCAGCGTATTACTCGTCTGAAATCTCGTGAAATATCTGCCAAGCCTGCACCTGAAATAAAGCTCAAACCCGAAAGAAAAGTTGTCATTATCAATAAAAAATTAAAGAAGGTCAATGTTAGTGCAAAAAACAAAACTTTGCACCTATCAAAGGGAAGTGTGTCTCTAAGAAACAATCGAACACCAGTGAGACGTTTACGTCCTCGTCAAACTAGAAAAAATTATTGTGAAGACTCAAGATTACTGCAGCAATTTATTTCACCAAAGCAACAGGACAGTATGGTGATAGTGGAAAAACTGAAAGAAAGTGTAGAAGGTAAAAAAGTACCTGTATACAAAGCTATAGAACCTGAGAAATTCTCAGAAGACAAAAAGGATGTATATGATTTTAAGTTTGATTCAAACGACACTAAAGAAAAAGCTCCTAAAAAGAAACTGGGGAAAAGAAATATTAACAAAGAGAAAGGCAAAATGACCAAAAGAACAACACGTAAGAAAGTTACTGCAAAAACAAGTAGTCATAAGATAATTGAATCTTCTAAGATTGATGCAGATCCTTCTGTGGTGATTATACAGAATGATTCTCCTTTAGAATTTGTAGTGGCTACAACATCAACAAAGGAAAATAACGTGAAGAAAATTGAAACAAATAAAGATATTCGGACACTGAAAAAATTAGTAAACAAGAATATTGAAAAAGAAGTTGAACTACCAAGAATAGATGCAGATAATCGGACAATAGAAGTACTGGATGATACTAGAGACCACATAGAAGCACCAAGAATAGACATAAATATTCAAGAAGCAACAACTTTTTCTGGCACATTTACAGAGCAAGTTAGAAAGGAAAATACAAGCAAGCCAAGAATTATATCTATTGAAAATGCAAATAATATTATAGTCACTACATCCCCACCTAAGAAAACTGACGTGCAGCCCTTTCGGTCCAAGAATATATTTGATAATAAAACCTTATCAAAGGGACACGACAGCACATTAAGATCTACCGTATTGATGAAAACTTTATCCCCTATCCTAAAGACAACAAGCACTTTCGATTTTGGAAGTCCCTGGCGACCTCCAACATTATCGTTCTCTAAAACTAAACACTTTATACAAAGTACACCATATAAGGACTTTGAAACAAAGAAAGGAAATAAAGAAATAAAGAAAAAGATCATGGAAACAAGTAAGGAGATCATGGAACCGAATAAGGAGAATATAAAACCAAATAAGGAGAATATAGAACCAAATAAGGAAAATATGGAACCAAATAAGGAGAATATGGAACTAAATAAAGAAAACATGGAACTAAATAAGGAGAACATGGAAATAGATAAAGAAAATGTAGATATGAATAAAAAAAATATAGGCCGAAGAGACAAAGAAAGAAGAAAGAAATCTGTCAGTCCTCGCAAAAAGCGCGCAATTCAGAAGAAACTTCCAATTTCAGAGAATCAGACTCCACAGAAACTTCGAGCAACAGTTGCACAGAAGTCTGTACAACCAGCACCTGCCAGAATATCCTTGGGGGAAATAAAGAATGTGTTATTAAGACCTAATAATAATGTTAATGGAGATAACAAACAAACAGTAGAGCCAATGCATACTGAAGTTAATAAGTCGCTCATAGAGCAAAAGAAACAACTTGTAGATGTTGTCAATTTTTCCGACACATTTGATATGTTGTCTGAAAGTGAAAAAATATCAAATGTTGGAAATGACATTCCTCTGTTTATGGATTTAGAACCTTCACATTTTTCAAAGGTATTTATTAATATTCTCTTTTCAAAAATAAGTAGCCAAAACGTGGCTTACTAATAATAAACAAAAATTAAAACAGCAAAACAACCACATGAAGGATGTTCATCACAAAAGTTAATATTTAAGATATTACTTGTTAACGATATAAAAACATAAACGTTTCAGCCATGATTTAGCCATCTCCAAATGTTTATATTTTTATATTGTTAATAAGTAATATCTTAAATATATGATTTTTTCGACGAACATCCTGATTTTATATATATATAATATTTTTTATAAATAACTATATTTCTCTAAAATGTTATAGCCACCCCAACATTCATATAGGAGAAAACGTGCCGTGAAGTTCGATTTTTCAGAAGATAACAATGAAGAAGAAGAAAATGAAAATGTCAAATTACAACCAAAGAAGAAGAAACCTACAAAATTAGAAAAAGAGCACAAGAAAAAAATTAACGAATGGGTAAAAACAGTTAACAGTACATTCCAGGAAATCGAAGAATATGACTTGCTAATTGAATAACATAGAAAATGGATTGTTACTTATACTTCAAAATTCTAAAAGACCTGAAAAAGTTCAAAGCTGTACAAATTACGGGTTTAAACTTTTCTTATTTTTTAATTTATGTTTGAAACTTTATGGTAACGATATTCAAACGCACATTTCTCCTTTATATCCTTTTATTTCGATATTTTCTTTATATATAGAATTATATCCACAATAGATGAGATAGTGATTAGAATGTTAGAACTATTAATACAGATAGTAAGTTTTATCTTATACTTTTCAAATCCTATTAAAATTTTGTAAAAAAACTTTATCTTCTAAATATTTTAATATTTTTTTATATGTATTTTTTTATGTTTACGTGAAATGTAAGGCAAATTTTATGAATATACTAATAGAAATTAAGATTGCGTTTATTCAAGACATCACAATTATGCATGAGATAAGGATATAGGAAAGCTGTATATATTCGAAGATATTTAAGATGATATAGAGATCAACATGTTATGAGTAGTACATTGTATATAATAAAATATTTTTTAAATTTATTTGCCTTATATTAATTTCTAAACTTGAATGATATATCAGAGATTGTCATCAATTGTTATAATCAGATATTCACGTAGAATAATTTTTCACTTTTTATTAGTTACTGTTTATAAAACTATTTGAATATAAAATAATATTTTTATTTTCAAATAAAATTTCGATAGACTCAAGATTAAAATACTAAAGTAATTGAGGAATAATAACGATCACTTTAGCCAAATTCTGATTAACTTAATCGATTTCAATTATAAATATTGTAGATGATATATATATATATATATATATATATACACACACATATATATATATATATACTTATTAAATAATATCTATATTAGGTATGATTCCGCCAATATAAGATTAACTTTAGAATTAGAAAAAGATAAACAATAAGGTAAATCGAGATTAAAATTAATCTACATTGGTGGAACCGGGTCCATTTCTACCAATGTAGATTTACTTTAATCTCGGTTTAATTTAATTTTCATCCTTTTCTAATTCTTAGAACCAAAAAAGGTAAATTAAAGATTGATCTACATTAGTAGAAATGGGGAAAAATTTACATGAAAGTAAGATCTAGTTATCATATTTAGCACTCCTTATTTGATTTATATAATTTTTGATATCGATAGAATTATTTAGTTTTTCTTATTTGAGATATAGGAAAGAGATAAAATTAGGAAACGAGTTATATAGTTAGAAATTTTGCTTTAAACAATTCTGTCGATTGAATTAATCGCTGATAAAGTTAGTTTGAATTGAATTAAAGTCGCTCTAAGATTCCTGCAATATTGTTATTTTTTTTGCATTTAAATTTTTCAATGAATAAAAAAACTATTGACTAAAATAAATCACATTTTATTCCAAAATTTAGCAACAATGTGGCGCAACTAACCAGGTTTTCCATTTGCTATCTCTTTTGCCTAAAATTTTACATATTACTTTTTAGTTTACATTTTAAATTCTAACTTTTCATCTCATGATTTAAAATAATTTTACGTTTCTCTAATTCTAGACCACATTCCAAAACATCTCCAAGAGGAAGATTTTACTCTATATACTATAACTATAGTATATGTTATGTGTACCACATGTATATTTCGAGTAAAATTGTCCTCAGAGAGGACGTTTTAGGATGTACCCCTAGGTTATGTTCCAAAACTTCCTCTCCGAGGAAAATTTTATTATTCGAAATATATAGTACACGTAACGTAAGTATACTATAGCATATAAAGTAAAATCTTCCTCGGAGAGGAAGGTTTGGAACGTAACCTAGATTTGTAATTGCCACGATTTTTAAAAGAGCTGGTTTTCTTCTTTTAGTTTTCCCTTGATTGGTTTTCATGTCACGAATATACGACCAATCAACAGAAAACTGCGCATTAAATGCGTTGCGCACGATATAAACAGCGTATGTTGTTAGTTTTATCAGAGTTTCTCTGGTTTTATCACGTTGTGGTCCTAACCTATGTGTCGCACGAAAAGCAACATTTTAAATTTATACATGAGGTACTAACTTTAATAATATAGTTATTCGCTAAAATATATGAATGAATGAATAAATGAAAAATGAAGAAACTCAAAGCGATTATCGAAGATGTAATTGTGCAATCTAACAAAATTCAGCCAATTATTGGTAAGATAAATGGTTTTTCACGTTATTATATACTAACTAACTAACTAACTAA
>NW_017299882.1:463314-493046 GCF_001594075.2 Trachymyrmex cornetzi | reverse complement strand
CCCCCCCCCCCCTATAATATTCATATTTAAACATATATCTTATTTACGTATTTAAAAAATTATATATTAACATATTTTATACATATCTTTTGCAACAAGTACATTCAGTTATTACATTATTATCTCAATTATTTATTATATATAATTGTTTTTATTCAACAATTATTATTTTTACTAATTTAAGCATAATCTTAATTCATAAATTTGTTGCACAGTAAATTTCCAAAATGGTGAGCTTAAGGATGAAGAAATCAAGGAGATATCATGCGGCTTGTATCGCGAGCAAAAGGACAACAAAACTGTATTGGCTTTGTCAAATGGACACATTGTTTACAAAGGTAATAGGCCAGATTGTAAGAAAGAATCAACTCGGACGATGCTAGTACTTCATAATAAGAGGACTGGCAAGGTACGATTATTTGAAGCCGAAAGATGGGAAGTAGCACCAGTACTTGAAAAACTTGACAATCAGGACAACATCAGTGACGTGGACCATAAGATTATGATGCTGAATAAAAAATTTGGATCTAAGAAAGTCAAACGTAGAACAGAGCAATTTGAGAAGCTAAAAGTGAATGTCGAGAATGTTAAGGAACAACTTGAAAAAGCAGTATCAAGTAAGAGAGTTCTTTTTTTCCTTCATGTTATTATATAATTGATTTCTCAAATATCTAATTACTACGATTTAAATCTTAATGATAGTACGTCAATATTTTTTGCGTGTAAAAACTCATTGAGTTATCTTTTGACAGATGTTGAAATCGACAGGCAAGAGTTATCGAACCAATTACCAAATGATGACTGCTTAAATGCGATACTACCTGTATGTAACAGGAATGCGAGTAATGTCAAAGATGTATACAATGTATATGATATTATTCCTAGGAGTAAATTGGAAATGTTATTTGAGCATGCAATGAAGATTACTGACGAAGACATGAAAGAGTAACTTAACAACATTCTTTACCAGTGTTAAAATCTTATGCATCTTATAGCGTTTTCGGCCCGACCGGGTTTGCACCAACCTGGGTTGGATTAATGGCGTTTTGCGCTCCCCTATTGGTAGAGCGTGTGACATCAACCAATAGGAAAGATTAATCCAACCCAGGTTGGTGCAAACCCGATCGGGCCGAAAACGCTATTAATTATACAGAAATTGTATGTAATTATGTTTCTTTGGTCACATAGGAAAGCAGAATTTTTCAAACACACTTTAAGAATTATGCAATCGGATCCGGACAAAGTGAATAAAGTCGCCCTTTTGCTTTATATTGAAATGATCAACGAATGGTTTGCTATAAAATTCGCGAGGAAACGCGACATTGTTGTGTGCTCGATTTCTGAGGAAGTGAATCAGCATATTATCGACACATACAGCGTATCCGGTCCAAATGGACGGTGAGTGAGCATCACTTGAATTAATCACGGACAAAATTTCAACAAAATTTTTTTTACAGGTTGAGGCCGAACTTTATGACGGACAAAGGCCTTCTACACAGCTTGATTCTCGCACTGACGATATCAAATTTCACACTGGATTTGGAAATGTTTCGACTTATGTTCAAAAAGCGAACGAGTCTAAAAAAGCTAATGGGTCTCACGAAACTTATTGGGGCGGTGTCCTCTAAAGATGATAAGAAAATCATCATGCTTAAAGTTCCGATGCCACCACCAGTGTCTCCTGTTAAAAAAACAAAAAAATCAGTGAGATCCAATCAGTGACTTCGTTAAATTATAAATAGTCTTAATATGTTTATCAGTACAGAGATTCATTATTTTAACATTTCCAAACCTTTTCTGAAACTTTTCTTCTGAAATATATTTTCTGAAAAACTAAAAAAAAAGTTTTGTATAATGTTTTTAAATATTTTATTAAAATATCATAAAATCATGTTTGCGTCTCAGAAGATGCCTGAGATATATACATATACCTTTATACTCTCATGTTGATACGAATTCTCCAAGGCTGCGGTCCACTTGACGCTACAAACGCTTCGAAGCGTTTGAGCAACCAATCAGAACAAAGAATTTTACAAATTGACTAATCAAAAACGCTTCGAAGCGTTTGTAGCATCAAATGGACCGCCTTATATATTTAATAATTGTTCACAAGAAATTAATTTTGAAAAAGAAGAAAGAATTTAAGATAATTAGGAAAAATTTCTGAAAATATATAACAGTTAGTATAATTAAGTTTTTTCGAAAAATCAATATACAATTTTAAGAGAAAAATAAATTGATAAATTAAATATGTAATTTTTGGATTTACTTGCTAGCAATTAATTAAAAATAATATAAAATAAAACAAGTCTCCAATATTCCACACCATTCGACTATCTTCCCCCTTTGAGTTCAAAAGTTTCAACTCTAATTTGCCCGCTCCTGTCTAAACAAAATCCTGATTACGCCCATATCCAAACAATTATTTCTTACCACAAAATATACACAAAGTATTTTCAAACATTTTATTAAACCTTACCGTATCCTGTACAATTATTCAGTGCCTCATCCATACCATCAAGGGTCACTAGAATCTCTTCATTTTTTTCATCTCTCCAAAATAATTTTAAAAAATCTCTAAAAATTTACCAATATACTTTCTAGAATAAATATTGACTCTTTATTTTGGAAAATAATAAAATGTAGTATAATTTATAATTACCGAAAGACTCAAAGAAACTTGCACGAACAAGAATCGCTCGGTCACTAGTTACCCATATTGGTATGGTAAGGGTTAAATATATTAATAGAATAAAAAACTTTTTCTGTGTGTATACAAGTATATATAAACACTTTTGTCAAAGAAAGTTAAATAGATGAAATATTTTAATTCATATTTTTATAAAAATGAATGTAAATATTTTTATATTTATAAAAATATCTTATTTGAAGAATAATAATATTCGAGAAATGATTTCTTTATTTTTCAAAATTATTTACATAAGCATTTACTTTTATCAAGTATGTATCAATATTCGTCCTTGATCTTAATACGGAGCTTGATTAAGCTTGATACGGCAGGACCTCGGATGCTAAACAAAACAAGAGGTTATGTTATATTAGAAATTAATTCATCTGTCCTATCTCCCACCGAAAAAAGCTGTTTATCGCGTCCGTTGCACGATTACGATATCGTGATACGGCAAGAAATCCAGTGTCTTAAAACTACATAGAGAGCGAGTTTTCGACATAACATGATAACTGTATTGATCAGGCGAGCGAGTGGAGGGGATCACATTCGAAAGTGCATATCGCGCATTCTGGATCGCAGAGATTTATCCGCCGCAGTCTCGAAAAAAACCAAGATGGTAAGTCCTTGAATTTGTCGAAGATTTCACAGATTGTTCAGATCAAAAAGAATTCCGATTGAGTAATTAAGATGTACAAATCCACCTGTTGGGCGAGTCCTTCGTGGTGAAAGTGATATGACGGCCAACCACTTGTTACTGCTTGTTACACAAATCTTGTCTCATTTGCATATATTCTGAGCGATATTGAATAAGACATTGATAAAGATTGTATAAGGCACTACCATATGTAGCAAATAATGAACAAAAAAATATTGGTCGAATTATGTTTGATTATAATTATAATTATGTTTGATTTTAATAAAAAAAATAAATTATGATAATTTATGGAAATTTGTCGATCCTTATCAGAGTAAACTATCTCTGGAAGAAAGAGAGCAAAACTTGAGCTCATTGTTATCAACGGGATGGACTGTCCAAGCGAACAGGGATGCAATCTACAAGGAGTTTGTATTCAAAAACTTCAATGAGGTACATGCATGAATATTGCTGTTTACAATTATTACTTGTTTGTTGCCCGGTTATCTGACATTATGTTTCAATTTTTAGGCCTTTGGATTTATGACAAGAGTAGCTTTACAGGCTGAAAAAATGGACCATCATCCTGAATGGTTCAATGTTTACAATAAAGTAAATATTACTTTGTCGTCTCACGATGTGAATGGATTGTCGCAGAGGGATATAAAACTGGCGACCTTCATAGACAAGGTTGCTGCCTCTACTGGCAACTAAGTCTCGTTTGATTCACCTATTGATCTGTCAGAACTTCATCTGTTGTACATTTATTATGCATGTGTTGACAATAATGAAAAAAATATTCTTTGTTATTGATTTGTAGCATAAATATTGATAGCATTAATTATATCTTTCAGTTATCAACTCACAATGTATATATATTATAAATAACATCCTTTATATTCCACTGTCATTCGATTTGCAAATTACATACGAAAAGTTAGGTAGCATAAGGGAGAAAGCAAGTTGTTAAATTAGTAAATAATTTATTCTGGAATAATTTATGAGCTACTATCTTAATAAGTTATTTATATACGTAATGAAATTTTTTCTGCACTGTAGTAATATTAACCATGTTTCTATCTATCTATCTTTACCTATTGCCCAGCCATTTTTAATAGTTTTTGTAAGGCCAGGGCCATTATAAATCAGTACAAACAGACCAGCGAGAGTAACGGCAGAGAGTATATTCAGCATAAGAAACGCCACTTTTGGAACCAATGCACCTACCACAGTGGGTCGTAAGTAATCAAGAATGATAGCTTCCAATCCCCTGTGTAATAAAATTATTCTTTCAAACATATTTTCTACATAATAGAGATTTATAAAAAAATAAACTAGGAAAGAAGTTAAATGTCAAAGAATATCAATTACCAATGTGTGTGCACGACAACAGCAGCTGCCAGTACTATATCGACAAATTTATTTTCTAAAACTAAGGCAGCGGGTATTAGTGACAGAAAGGATGCAGACACTATTCTCTCTATCACCCACAAGCGCACATGATCGCCATGAGCGCTTGCGGCACGAGTTTGGGTCATGCTGACTGTTGATTGTGCAGGCAGCTGGAAGAAATTTGACAAAATAAAATATATCTTGTAGCATACACACCTTTTTTTTTTTTTTTAAATATAAGAATAGATAATAGAAATAAAGTCAGAGTAAAAATTCTAGAGCTACCAACCTTGGACAGAATATTGCATTTTGGATAATTGCTTGCATTAGAAATCACAGACCGGTTCGGATTTGCAAGACTCGATGTGGATTTGGGAAACTGTGTTAGATTACAGCTTCGCACAAGTAAACCACCAGGCTTAATCAATGTTTCTGTAACAGAATCGTCGATTTCCATAATTTCCATGTTTATTCAATAATTAACAAAATGATATAAAAATATAAAGCAAAATATCAAATAATGTAAGAAACTTTATTAGATATTCAAGGAAACTTAGTGCAAGATACGTTTTCCGATTGAAAGATTATGTAAACGCACTTTCAGGTTAGGTACGGAAAATTCTACTCAGCTCACGAAACGAAGCAAGTGTAATGCTGCAAATTATGGAAAAACTTGAGCGAGACTTACCAAGCTGTCGAATTTTGCGGAAAACATTAATATTAGCCACCCTTCCGAAATTCATTCTGCCGAAAAGGTTACTTCAGCCGCGTTTTGACGTAACTCCACCGACCTTGTCAACAACAGATAACTTCCGGCGATTTTAAACCATCAATTTCAACCAAAACAGTTCATGTACGATTCAGCTATGCAACAAAATAAACAGAAATATTTCAGAATAAATATATTATCATTTAGTCAGCTGACAGGATAAGTTTTGACAATTTTGACATGCAGGTGGTACAAGTGCAGTGTTACGTGCACTCTTTTATAAGCGTTTTGTTCTTCGTGCCCTCACTGTGTCGCATTTTCTGCACTTGAAGTAAAATGGATATACGTACCACATGTTGAGAAGAAATAGAGAAAAGAAAGAAGACGAGTAAAAAAGACATGTAAAAACGAACTACTTTCCTGCACTTAGAGCAATATATAAAAAGAGTGTTTACGAAAAACCTTCCTACTAAAACTTCAGAGTTCAGTCTTCTCTGGTTTTCTTGGTCCTCTCGCCGAGAGTAAAAAGACTCATCTAATGTTCTATTCATATTTATTACTGTAAAAACAGTATTGTTTAAACATGGAAAGGTTTCAGAACCTTGACTGGTATGTCAGCGATATTTCATGAAATAATTTTAAGCATAAATTCGAAGCATAAATTTATAAATCAGAATTATAAGTAGATTTTGTAATTTCTGTTTATATATGATTTATACGATTTCTCAGTACAATTCTTTTTCATTATTATTAAATGATCCGTGATATATAATAGACTGTTTGACGTGATAGATTCTGCATTTTATAATTTATAGAAAGATTTATATTAAATTCTTGGTTTACATTTGAAGGATTTATTGTAACAGTGGACTAACTCATATTTTGTAAATGAACTTTAAAGTGATGTGATATTGGTATTTTTTCCACTTTTTTAATTTGGAAAAGTTCATTTTGAAAGCTCTGTTTTATAAAATATGTTAATCTCAATCCATTATTGCAGTAAGTCCTTCATTTACACTTAACTCTTAATTAGTACATACAATTGGGTCATTTGTATCTTGCGTATTTCTTTTCTTTGAAATACTAGAAGAACTTGGGTAAATAATGGTCTCTATTGTTTCTTTTTTTTTTTTAAATATGTAATTTTATAAATACTTAAGATATTAAAATGATGTAAGAATCACTTATACTTGTAAAATTAACTCAAAGCATGAATGATCTATTATGTGTACTAAGGGTTAATATTTATTTGTATATAATGTAAATCTTCTGTATATTATTATATGTTATACTTGATAGTGATATCGTTACTTTATTGTAGGCATCCTCCATTGGAAGATTTGATAGATAATGTATTCATCAGGGATGAGAGAATGGAGCGCGAGAGCGCAATGTATAAAATTTTGACTGGTAACTTCACGGATCCACTTGAAGATATCGACAACGAGTATGCTAATGTTGATTTAGAACTGGTTAAAAAATATCTTAGTGAGGATGGCGAAGTTTTAACCGATTTGGAAGATGATAATCAGTTAGAAGTCAACCAGCAAGAAACCAAGAATGAGGGTAACTCTTGTATGCAAGAACAAGAGAGATCTTACGTACCTGGTATAAGAAAATTCTCGTTTGGCTTACCCAGAAAGTCTTCTTTGGACAAAGCTCAGCAAACTATGTGCCTTCGTGTTTTATTAAGATTGTCTGACAATGAAAAAAAGAGCATGTCCGATGAAGAGAGAAAAGAGTTTGAGCAATACATGGTGAATAGACATTACTGAGTATTTTAAATTTCTATATTTTTTAATATCCAGTTCAATATTCTCTATTTTGTAAGACTAAGCAAGACAAAAAAGAACAAGAAAAACAATTCAAATTTACTTTTATTTATAAACAATTTAATAAACTTCTGATTTATTATTGAAATTAAAATTAACTTCTTCCAGGCATTGCAAAAGATAATATCTGAAGAACAGAAGGACTTTCTAGATTTTGCAAAGAGTCAATGGGATGATGCTTTCCACTGGAAAATCAAATGTTATAAATTTGTGATAGCAAAATGGAACACAAAAATGCAAAGGTTTAAAAAGTTACCGAGATATTATGTTGAATCTATAAGCATACCACTTTCTGTGCAAAGGACTAATTTAAAAAATCAAGATATTAAAGTAAAGATCTCGTCTTGTTTGCAACAAGTAAGTTATCACGATTGATATTTATCTGGTGTATTCAATTTGAATATGTATATTATTTTATCACACACACACACACACATTTTTTTCAGGAATCCTTTTTAAAGGTGATATTACCAAAACTCGATCAGCAACATATATTGTTCATGAAGGATGCATCATTGCTAGCAAAATATCCTCCGTGCATCGAACCTGACAAAGTGACGCAACATTTCAGATTACCTGTGAGCGAGGATACATATTGCGAGAATCTTGCAATGGAAGCTGGTGCAGATATTGTTATTTCATCTAGTGGCCTCAAGTGTCTACTGAGCAACATAGATTCGGATCATTCTGACTCATGGCTTGTACCAGTAGTTGTGAAATCTCATTGTGGAAAGAACATTGTTTACATTGATAAAAGATTACCAGCTACCATTGCTACCGTACCACAAACGAATTCTTGGATATATAAGTATATCCTTAGATACTATTTTGTTAAAAGTGAATCATCAAAAAAGTGAGTATAAAGCATAAATCATAAAGCATAATATTATATAAAAATTGAATTTGTTATGTATATATTATGACAAATATTTTAGAACAAAACATACTACAGAAGACAAACTCGAGAAGGCTACAAATCATTCAGACTCGAATAGTAACGATAATAATTTATCTAATTATGATCTTAAAATCTTTGATGAAGATTTGTATTCATCAGATACAGATGATCTAGCAAGTGACAAAACTGATTCTAAAATAAATAAAAAAAATGTTTCATATAATCTTTTCGAAATAGGACAAACGGATCTTCCAGAACATGAACGAATAAAACATGGAGTAAAGGTCTATCAAATGCTGGTTCGTACAAAAACGGATGGCGTTGAGGTAAGAATATTTCTCGTATTTATATTGATAGTAAGTATTGAATTATATAATATGAAATCTGTCTTTGCTAGATGTTATCAGACGATAAATGTCAGCCTTTAATGTTATCACCAAAGATGGAGCATCAGCTAGCATTCGGAGCTGAAGCTGTAACATTAGAGGAAGGCTTGCATCAGTGGGCGTCATTAAAATTCAGACCAAATACATCATTAGCTAGAGGTATTATTTTATGATTGTAGTTATATTATGTGTATATGTATGTGTTGATTCATTGTTCTCAAAATGGATTACAATCTCGTGCTATCCTTATACTATATACAATACTTAATTTAATTCTTTAATTAGTTTCTTATAAATCATATAAAGTATATAAGGGATGAGAATTGGGATCATATCTGAGACTTATCAGCTAATCTATCACTTCTGTTCTTAGGTGTTGTCTACAATATGCGAAGTAAGCTTGGTTTAAGAAGTAAGAGTAAGAAATTGACTAATCACAATCGATTGTGAAAAGAATAATCGACTGTGATTGGTCAATTTCTTACTCTTACTTCTTAAACCAAGCTTATTTCGCGTATTGTATAGACAACGCCTTATATAGACTACTTATATGACTATATATATTTTTTATATCTACAGTCAGGATAGAAACTAGTACTGCAGAAATAATACAAATAGAAAGACATACAACAGTATCATTGAGCAATGAGATAAAACGACTTTATAATGTTAAGGTAGAAGATTCTCTAAATATTTTGTATAATATAATCGAAGGATTGTCATCCTTAACTCCTGGCCAATATATTATGAGGCATGTCCCACAAAATGGACCGTTCGCTTATATTTATGAAAATACAATCGAACATAGGTAAATGAAATGAACGTAACTCTAAACTGTTAAAAGAATATATACACAACCGGTCATAATCATTCGAACAACAGATATTTTATACTATACCTTGATTTTAAAAGCTAAGTAAGCGTTCTATATTGCTAACATCAATTATAATAAATAACTTTATTATAATTGATGTTTTAGTATAATTGACGCTATTCTTGTTATATATTGGTTGTAATTGTAAGTATTCTAAATTTAAATTATTGAGATAACATTTATCGAATTATAAAAAAATTATTTTTTAATAGATATATTGAATATCATTTCGTTTGTCTACTACAACCTATTGTAATTAGAGATAGTTTGCAATGAACGTTGTCTCAGTAATTTAAATTTAAAATAAGTACAACTACAATCAATGTATAACAAAAACAAAGTTAATTATTCAAATAAAGTATTATCTATGTTAATAATATGAGACATTTAGCTTTCAAAATCAGAGTATACATAAAGTATATATAAAATATTTGTCATTCTAATAATTATGAGCGATAAGGTGTATATACTTAGATATCAGAACATATAGATTTCAATCACCTAACAAAGAAATATATGTTTGGAAATACTTTTCAGGAAAAATGCCTTTGATTTACATTTAGCTTGCCAGACCGAGTTTCAAGTAACACCCAAAACACCATGGCCGCCTATAGACAATATGATGTCTACACCATCGCTTAGATGTTTTCAAAGAATGCCTGCGATGTTTTTTCCAATTTTGTATCAAAAACAATTCAAACCTAAGGCCGGCTCAGGCCGGCCTAGAGGACGTCCAAGAAAAAACGCTAATGGCATTAACAATCAAGGTTAATGATTCTTTTAATATTTTAAACTGAAATATATCAGTTGAAAGAAAAACGGTATATTGACAAAATAGCTCCGATAATTTTGTTCTTGACAGACTATATTGTATGTTGTCCTAGGGCATTGTCCTGAATAGCAATCGAAAGATTTTAGACGTCGCTCATTATTTATATATTAAGACATTATTAATAAATAAAATTGATAACATAAAGGTGTGTTTAACTCTAATTTGAATTTTACCTAATATAAATATTATATTATTTGCATTTTTGTATATTTAATTTTGAGTACGTAGACTTCTTTTGTCCTTTCAAGCATGCACTTTGCAAAATTATAAACTACATGATTTTTTTAATATCCTATATTATATTGAAGTATATGATACTTTCACATGGGTTTCCAACTTTCTATGTGAAGCAAATACCTTTCCCTACTTAAAACACCGTTCCCTACTTACAATGAAAAATGAAGTTCATAATTTGTTATATTATAAACATTAAATAAATATCTTTTCAATATGGTTTATTCCGCATAGTTAATGTGAGTTTATTATAAATTTGCCTTTTCCTTTACTTCTTACCAATTTTCAACCTTTAATTATGAATAATTTTTTAACGAATGACGATCAAAATCTCATTTCTGGAGATTACTTAGGAGAGTACTCTTAACAATATAAATATCAAAATCAAGATCGGAGCTATTGTTGTCAATATTTACCTCCTATTTTAACTACATTAAATTGTTAATTAACAGTATTTATATATGCTTTATTATTCACTATTCTTTATATATTATTTTCCATTCCAGTGAAAAATATTCTCATAGTATCTTATAATATTTTTAGATTCATAAAAAAACAAATTCATAAGAATTCTTATATGTTGGAGGACGATGAGTAAAATAGACCGATTTCGACAAAGTGTAACATAAATTACTTACATAATCTTATAGTTATAAAATTGATGCTGTTATATTTAACTCAAAAACTATAATATTTTTTACATGCAATTTATACTATTCAAATCAAACTCGGTTAATTTTACTTATTGTTTTTATGAAAATTTCTAAAAAAAGGATTTTCAACTTCTTTAAATTTTAAAAGTTTTAGAGATCTTATAAAGAAATCTTAGAATATTTCAGAATTTATATATATAAAGAATTCTGGAAAAAAAACTTACACTATGTCAGGATCTTTAAAAGAATATTTTAGCAATATTTTACTTTATGAAAATGTATCATTGTATATCAAAATTGCATATTTGTAGCGTTAGAAGGAATATACTCAAAATAATCGGAGTGAAATATAAAAAAAAATAAAATTAACGAAATCAAATTTAAATATGGCAACAACTTAAAAGAAAACAATCGGAAAGTTTGAAAAGGGAGCTATTATTTACATTAATTATTATATATTATTCCTAATAGACAAATCTATTGAAAAAAAAATTTTGACAAATTTTATCGAAAAAAAATTACAAATTTAATCAAGAATTTGTCATAAAATATGCCATAGAATCAGTAGAATAATGATAAAAATATAACCAAATTTATCAAAGAAAAATAACAGCCATAATCAAACAACTGCAAGTCTACAGAAAGTATACACCAGTTTTGACGGCAAAAAATGAAATAGAAAACCTGGGTTTAAATATTAATCTGCTGCAATTTCTGTTGAAATTTGCTATCAATTTACAGATTAATTGTCAACTGTTTACTTGCTAAGATTCTTTTCAATTGTATATTATAATTGTACAAATTATATTTTGTCCATATTTTTGTATAATTTTTAAAAATAAATGTACGTATGAAGTTACAAGTATGTGAAAAGATTTTTTTTCCAACTATGATTCTTATTTTTTTTATTTGCCAAATATGATTATCCGAGCGTGGATAATTTCTAAAGTCTATTCTGTTTCTTGGATAATAAAAGTACTATTTTATTTCCGGTATTAGTTTTGTACATGTTTATAATATGCAATATATTTAAAATACTGAATCAGACTTCTCGTTTTTAGTTCCTGTATCTCCCCGGAGAAGTGATCGGCTAAGAAAAACGAATACAACGTAAAGGACAAAACGCAGCATAATTTTCTAAAGATTTCTATTTTGAAGAGAATTGTTTTTAAAATGGCTGTTTATTTTATGGAATCCCTATATTCTTTATTCTATCACTAACTATTTCTCCTTTTATACTGCTCTCCCATTTTATTACATTTATATTTAAACATGTCTAAATTGAAAATATATGCATAATTAATTTAAAATAATGACATTTTCTTTCTACATGTGTGATTATATATATATAAGTGTAAAATAATGGGAAAACAACGTAGAAGGAAAATGATCATAAAAGTAGAGCAAAACAAATATATTTAATTGTATGCAATTGATATACAAAGTATAGCTTTAATTTGATGTATATACGAAATACTGTTGAATACATATTATGGACATGTTAAATCTAAATGTCCATATTCGTGAATTTTCCTCTGTGGTTATATTATCTTTTTAATAATTCGTTAAAAACTGCATAAGCAGAATAACCACATCTATTTTTCATTCGTCTTTTTACCATATGAGTAGCTGTATGGCAAATGCGAATAGCGAAAGAGAAATGCAGAGAAACTTTTCTTGATATTAATCTATTTATAGATATATATATATATATCTGTTTATAGATATTTGACATGTATTTATAATTTATTGCGTACAGAATAATTAATAAGAGATATATGAACTTTTTCTTCTAATTTTACAAGCATACATGCGTTTTGTAAAAATGTTTTACGTTGGAACATTTTAGTTTACTTTACAAACTGTGATCTATAAGTATATTTGTATTTACACATACAGATGCATATATAGAATGTATATATTTTGTTTTTTGTTTATATGAAAAAAAGTAGGGAAATAAATAAACAATATAGAATGTTCTTGATTTTATTTTCATTGATTTCTCAATCATTTCTCATTCTTATACGATGAGATTCTTTATGTAAATCCTTTGATAAAAATAATATATAAAATATAATTTAATTAAATATAATTTGTATATGTATATATAAACGAGATTGAAACACAGAGCGTCGAGAAATTTTACTGGCCTACTACGTAATACAGTAAAGATTTCAAAAAAGTATTACAAAAATAATATTTAAAAATGCAGTAAGGTACTTTTTAAAATTTTTCATTAATATAGTAAGCAATATATTAAGCTGGAATACAGTGCAGGTATATATAAAGTTGTTTTTTTTTTTAGATTATGCATCAATAGGCAAGTGTGTACCTTGGACCTTTAATAACTTTTTCAAAATTATGTGGAAACCAAGGAAAGAAGAGCCTTCTTGTAATCTCCCGATGTGTCTCCCTGTAATGTATATACTCATTAGTAATTTATTGCAAAATATAATTTAAACAGTAGAATGAATTCTTTGGAAGTATATATAATTTGGAGTACATACAGCTATCCAGCTCTCCAGTGACTTTCCGTAGCGTTCCTCGAATGCCTTTTTAATATCTCCCAAGTCGATTTCACTTCGAGATACAATGATACGAATTAGTGTTCGATCCTTTGTACCTATACCGTGCATACTGGCGTATAGACGTTCAGCGAAAAATCCAACTTTTGACTTCACGCATTTCACTGTCGATCAAAAATTAAAATAATTCGTAACGTATAGATGAATATGTACATTAATTATATATTAATGAAAAATATATGGATATAAATACGAGTAAGCTAACTGGGAGCATTCTCTTTTCATGCTATAAAGTTATACTACGTTTATATTCAATCAGGATCTTATACAGATTATACTACATTTATGCAGAAGGTCTATATAGTAACAAATATTTTTATATGTTACATATAATAGTTGCCATGCAACATTGTTAGAGGATATATAACATGTACAGGATTCAATACCACATAGGTATTCACACCATTTTCACATGCATTTTATGAACCAACTCAAATTATGTTTCTGTTTAATAATTATTACACAATAATGGAGATATCTTTTCCTTTCATACTAAAATCACAAATATTACTATTAATCTGGATTAAAAAGAATCTGACAATTGGATTATTATATACAAATGAGGGAGAACAGACTAAAAAATTAGGGGGTATGCCTACACATTTTACGTTTCTAAAAGTTGTCGGGGATCTATGTGTACTCGTGTCCAAAAGTGTATCCAACTCTAAGAATTATCACAGCAATTATATGAATATTTCTATAAATAGATAAACAAAAGCTATGTAAAATCTTGCTGTGGTAACTTGCCTCGACCCTGTGAAAATTTTTCGATCGTTTAACGAAAGTTCGCAGAAAGCGAACGTAAATTTGGATTGTCAAGTATTCATGAAAATTTCGATTCGTGATATCATATTATGCTATGGGGATTATTGATACTCCGTTGCATTCAAGGGACATATAATTTCCTTGTATCGAACTGCTATATCAACCATTTGCTCGTGTTTCACACTGAAAGACACAATTATTTTCAGCTAAGTATAACGAAAAGGGAAATATAATCGAGCAAGTTTATCTTGATCATATAATCATATCAATTAATTCTGAAATACGCGTGTTTATAAAGTAATATGAAACATAAAGGCTAGTCACATTATAAAATTATAGTAGCTGTAGTGATTGATAAATAAGAATGTTAATTGGCATACTCGTGACAATCTGAATAGATATGTAATTAGTGCGTTTATATCTTATTTGGAAGCTTTACCTATTCCAAGCAGGCCTTTCTCGATGCTGCCAGAAAATTCCTTCTTTATGGCAGCCTCTATGTCATGCCCAGATATTTTCTCATACTCGATAAATGTTTGTCGCAGTTGCTGATAGCTGCGAGATACCAAGATCGCGTTGAATTGAGATTCGTCTGTTCCCCACTGTTTTTCACCTGTATCAAGATTAAAAATAAAATATTGCGCATCATAAAATACAAAGTGACAAACATTTTGATTTTTTTTTAATTAGTAGAATCAAAATAAATAAAAAACTTAAAAAATTTTGTGACATACCAGCTTCGTACAATGCTTGGGCATCGGCAATTGCTTGAGCATGATCAATTCCCTGATTTTCGTCTCTGTTTCCCTGCACGAGGGATACCAGCAACCTCTTGAAATGACCCGATGTATCGTCCTTCAGATCGTGCTCGAGTGCTTTGCCATATACTATTCAGAGAATATATATAATGTATTTTTTAAATGAATTAAGAAAATCTAATTATTTATATAAAAATACATAATAAATTGAGCTAACAAAAATCTTACAATTTTCATAAAATGTGGCGATCGTACGGACGCCATAATTGCTGAGAGTACACAGAATCTCGACAATCGCCTCTTCATCGGTACCCATACCGCTGATCGCATCGTGCAGCTCCTTGGCATAATAATGTGGCAGTGGGGTCATAAGGGCAACAATGACATCCTCCAGTTTCCCAGTTAGCTCGCTTTTTAAATCACTGATCAAATCTTTTCCGTACATGGTCTTGAAAGTCTCCGCGACCTCCAGTCTTTGTACAATGCCTCTCTTTGTAAGCACATCGATGATCGCCTTTTCATCCGTGCCGAATCCCTTCATCGCTTTACGCAAGATAGTAGCGTCCGCGTTTGGATCGAACGGTTCAGCGGGATACACAGTTGGAGTACACTAAAACACAATAAGTCAGATTATAACAATCAAGTTTAGCATAATCTCCGACAGAATTGAAGAAATCTGTACATTTAGAGCGACTTTGATCAAACTAGGTCTGATTAACTCAAACGGCGAAATTGCTTCTTACAAAATAAATTAACATCAGGTAATATTTTATATCAATATCATAATTTCTGATTAATCTTTTTTCTTCAGTACACTAAAAACAATAAAAATTGATCCAAAATAATTCATCCAAAATATTAATAGGTCATTTAAATTAATTATTAATTAAGTTAATCGAAATTTGATTAAAGTAATCCTTTCACAGGCTTATATTTATAAAAATGTATATATTTACAATTATATAAATAATTTATAAAAATATATTATTTACAAAAAAAATCCTATTTAAAAAATGAAATATCGCGCTCTAAAATCACGATTATAATTCAGATATTATACATTCAAAGAATCAATATAAATCTTCAAAAAAATTATGAATTAACAACTTCCAGTGATTGATAAGCATTTATATTTTTTTCAATGAAGATTTATAGTTTTCTTTCTTATACAAGATTCTTATAATAATCAATTTGATAATAAGGAAAATTCTACTTGACTTTTGCGCGTGATTAGTCATACTTCGGTGGAACGTGAATCGCTTTAGAAACTAGACTGATGTTAAAAATACGGATGATCGACACCAGTGGATCGGTGTTCCGGATATAGATCGATGCTGCTAATTATCACAGCCGATGACCTTGCTACTTGCAATTTTTTTCGGGGGATTATACCTTGAACGGATAATATTGTTGCTGCGACATCTTGGCTTCCTTCTTCTCCGGTGACGGTCAGCAAGAAATTTCGCGGGGCTACCTCTCGCTAGATTATACCTGGCGAAACAGATCTCATGTCAGCGATAAATAAACGGGCGGATGCGTCATCGACTCACCGACTCGGCAGTTATCGTTTTTTGACGTTTCACGTGAGTCGGCGTGATTGCGACTTACGATCGTCTAACGATCAGAACTATTAGAAGCCGGTGGCGGTCGAGAACTTGTCATTATGTTTCGACCAAACTCCATTAATTAACTTGTGGTGCTTTCCAACACGAGACGCAAGGTGCTCGAATTTCCATTTTAGTAAGATAAGTCGACACAAACACCATTTTATATTTCTTGATATTCAGTGAATAACAAAGATAGAAGGACACTTGCATCGATTCTTGTGTCACGTACCAAATGTAAAACACGCACAGCGTCAATGATAATACATAATCATCTCGTCTTTGTTTAACATTGGAAAACAATAAGGATATAATTATTCACTGTGCCACAGTACTCATCTGTCTCTTACTGAAAATTCTTGATCAATTTACCAGCGTCTATATTTTTTCTTTAATTTCGGTTTAACTTACTTCGCCTTTTATCTTCTTCTCTGCTTCCAAGAATTAAAAAAGGATAAAGAATAATTTAAACCGAGATTAAAGTTACATTAGTATAGAAATGGGCCCAATTAAGTTTGAATCTCTGTACTTAATTATTACGTCGTTATATGTATCATTTCTTGTTATTTAAAACAAATAAAACAATTAAAACGCCAATGTAGATTAACTTTATAATTTCAATTTAACTTATTATTCTTTATCTTCTTCAACTACCCTGACAAAAATAAAAATTGGCATAAAGTAAGGGGATTCGAGAGTATAACAGTAAAATTTTCAAGAGGCGAAAATTGAGACAACCAAAAATAAAAGAGGCATTTACGCTTTTTCTACATTTGACTTACATTTGATTTAGCCCCAATTTTTATCTTCACCAAGGCAAGATTAAATCTACATTTACCGAGTAGACATCAATCGATAAAAAATTAATTAATCGAAGTTCGGCCGAAGTTCCCTGGAGTTCCCTTGGGATTAAGTACTTTGAGTTCTTAATTGGCATACCCGGCGATCCGTCATCGACCGCATCGATCGTCGGTTCCGAGCAACACCAGATAAGAATAAGGAATAAAAAGAGAATACGTGGATACGTTACAGAGTTATATGACTGAACTGTATGAATAACTATGAGGAACACTATCGTTCTCCTTACCGGTCTTTAGCTCCAGTCGGTGGAAAAACTCGGAGTACTCGGATGCGCAGAGACAGACACAACCGAATCCGAGCTGTGCGAGCACTTTGAGCACTACTGTCACACTGTGAGCAACTGTGAACTGTGAGCACACCGAGTCGCTGCGACGGACAGTGGCACACCCACTTTCACGTATCGCGTCATCGTCCACGGCAGTCCACGGCTCCCTCAAGGCTATTACGAAAGCGATTGCGAAAACCCGCGCACGCGGCAATTTCTACGTTGCCGAATAAGAAGAAGGCATGAATTTTCTCTTGTCTCTATCTCTTTCTCTAAATCTCGTCTACTTTCTCAGCTGCATCGCGCGATGCGCTCACGCGCGCAAATGTATTCAAGATTTCTCGGATCGGCGATGAGATTGTGGTCGATGGAAATTGAAACTGCAAAGGATTGATGCAGGATTGCCGCTAGACCGACGTTTGAGATGAAAGCGAGCTCCTCTACGTGTGTTAGTCGATTGTAATAAATATAACCTTGATTCGGCACAACTTTGCGATAGAGGTTTGTTTATTTTTTTCTCTTTTTCTATGAATATCTATTCGTTTGAGAAATTATTCTGACCGGTATTTATTGTCGGTTCTTGTATTTAAAACCGTCTTGAGTACAATTTTAAGATGTCACAATTACAGTTATATTGATATCTTAAAACATCAGGTACTTAAGGCCTAGATTATAATGTAAGATTAATTTTAATCTCAGTTTATATATATTAATAACTTACTCATTTTATAATTTTAAAGATAAACAGTAAATTAAATCAAAATTAATGTTGATCTTACATTGATGGAACTGAGCCTCTAATTCTGAAAACTAAAAAAAGATGAAGAGTTAGTTGAACCAAGATTAAGATTAAATTACATTGATAGAAATAGATATAAGATAGTGTTAAAAGTCTCTGTAATTATTTCACTTTATCTTGCTTTAATTTTAGTTCTCCTGACGACTTACAATGATGAGCAATCTCATAGATGCACACTGGTTTCCCTTAGCATCCCAGGGAAATATTTATTCCATGACCAAACTGTGCTCGTCCAATAATTCCGACAAATTATTAGTAGCATCTTTAAAAAGAAAAATATATTCCTGCGAGTACCATCAAACACCAGAATTTCTGAGACCTATGGTGAAGGAATTATTGTTCACATATATTCCCAGTATGTAAACTATTTTATTCAAGGATTGTACAAGATAGCGTACGAAAAATGTCATACTATTTGGTTTATGTATAAAACATTTACTTTTAATACAAAACTAATACAGGATTTATTACTAAAGTCTGACAATTAGATAATTAAATGGTATAACATTTCATACGCCATTCTGTATCTTCTTTTATAAATTCTTTGATCAGTAGCATTGTGAACAAATTTATTTGTTTATCTTAGGTGGTGCAGAGATTATTTCCATCGATGCTTACAACAAGTCCGACACTGGGGATAGTTTTGTGATAGGCATAACAATCATGAAGACTAGTACAGACACAATAGAAAGGTACTTGAACATATACACGGAGGGTGCAGTAGACGGTGAAGGAGATGAAGGTAGCTCGATCGAAGCCATAGCACAGAATTGTCTCATGGTGGAACTGTCGTACACTCCTTACCATTTGTATCATACCGTTTTACCACAACAAAATTCTGTACAGGAGGTACATTAGCAATATTAGTCAGTTTAAACTGCCAATGAATCACATTACCAGAAGCCTTTTCTTTGTCTCTGCACTTGACTGCACTAAGATTGCTTTCCTTTTAAGAAACACTGTTGGCATAAACGATATTTTATTCTTTTTTGTTATTCAATGAATAACAAAGAATAACACTTGTATCGACTTAAAAGAAAAGCAGCCAAAATCTTTCTATTTGGCTTTTGCCAAATATATTTTATATATATTGTTATATTTATTATTTTTTATATATGTTTTTATGTCACAGGCAAAGTGTTAAGTCAGTAAATGTATACACTTACTGTAGTCTGCTGTAGTACATAAATGCATACATTGACTAGAAGTACATACATTTACTAAAATTAACACTTTGACTATAATACATTTAATTTTAAGTACAATGAGTGTACACTAGTTTAGCTACAAAGAACAGACCTAATTATTATGGTTTCTACTGCTTTATAACATAACTCAAAATTTGCAGGTAGTTTGGCTAATATCTGGGAGCGATTACAGGATTCATATGATAAGGGAAGATAAATTAAGTCACGTTTACAGCGAATCCTCTATTGAAAAATATTTCCCGGAGCTGCATGATATCCAAGCAATCGCGCTGTGGATTAATATTTATTATTATGACAATTATAAGCGGTTCGTATAATTAAAAAAAAAAATCGAATTTCATTCTTTTATCTCGATTTGATATACAATCTTATGCATGCAGGCGAGTCACCGCCGTTGGATGTGAGTGCGGTCTAGTCAAAGTTGCCATCGTAAACGTGGATGATCTGCAAGTTTCTCGAAGTTGGCTGTTAAGATACGACAAGCCTGTACCAAGTGTAATAATATTCCCGCATAGCAACGCCATTATTAAACCAGCCTTTGCAAATATCAATTGTAAATATTTAGGTGTATTATTTATGCATGTAACATATTTTAAAATAAAAATTATAAACAAATTTCAGCCGAGGAATTTGTCTCGAAGGATGACGTCCCAAAATTAAATATTGTTATTTCAAGTACAAATAATGCTGTTGTCTTTAAGTAAGTAGTTTATAAATTAGTAGGTTTTTTTACGATCAAAATGCAAGTGTTTGTCTTTCAATAGAGATATCTTGCAACATGGGATGAAAGAGGACGTGATATTAAGCGGCAGCGAATCGTCGGATTGTATTCTGTGCTGTTGCATAGCGGACATAAATATGGATGGTCAAAACGAGATCTTGCTTGGCACTTACGGTCAGGAGGTCCTAATCTTCGCGTTAACAGGCGACACGTGGGAATTAGCCACCAGAAAACTATTTGACGCTCCTGTGCACTCTATAAGCTACATGGACATAACAAACGATGGAATAAAAGAATTAATTGTGCTCACGCAACGAGGTGTACATATATTACAGGTTCGTAATACTTCTCATACATTTAACTTCAGATACATTCTTTTAAGTGACTGACGTATACATTTTTTATTTTTATATAGCATAACATAGCTGATATACGAACGAAGTGGAAGGAACGTTACAAAAAATTATTTAATATACTAGCTCAGGAATAATTATATTTGTATTTGAAAGGTAATATCCTATATATTTTATATATTTATAACGTATTTGTAATTTTTAAATAAAATAAAAGATGTAATATTTATTAAAGATGAAATGTATGATAAAATAAAAGACGAAATATATCTGTTGAATTATTTTAAATTGATAGAAGAAGGATTAGTCTGTCGAATTATTCTCGCGTTTTTCGAAAGAAGCGCCACAAAGCAGCCAATCACGGATCTAAACGAAGAAACGTGTGCGTCGCACGTGACGTAAACGCACGCGATTGGTCGTCGATCAGAGTCGTACTTCACGCGGCCATGCAAATCCGCTCCGATCCGAATCGGGCAGCGGGCTGCGGGGAACGGGGTCTCGTGACGTTTGTGACAGTTCATCACGCGCACGTGTCCGCGAGCGGTCGCGCGTTCGTCGGCTGCGTTCAGAGCGGACGAATCCTCGCCACCGCTGGGCTGCCATGACTGGCCGCGTTGATCCCGCGCGAGGAAGTGCTGCTGATGATCGATACATCGCCGTGTTCGCGTTGCCGCTGCTGTCCGGCACCGATTGAGATCTGGACCGCCAGGTGACTCGGATCCGAGATCCGTGATTCGCGATGACGAGCAAGAAGAGTCACACCCTCCGTATAGAGTCCGAAATCGATCGGAATCGCGAGGACGGCAACTGGAAGAAGGTTATACAACTCGCGGAACATCTAAAAGTGCAGTACCCCAGCAACGGTAAATGTTTCTCCTTCTTCCCCCTCCCCCTCCGGCACTCTCTACTCTTCTCGGCTCCACCGTCTGATCTGGTTTGATCTGGTCTGATCGCGGTTGTCTCTCCCACGTATGTTGCTTACAGCAACAACGTCCCGCTATTTTCTACAAGAGAAAGAGAGAGACAAACGGAAGGAAAAAAGATGTCACGTCATGTAAAGATCAAGGATATTTGCAGGCTTCGTGAACGAAATGTCACGCTCCTTCTGTTTAATTATATAAATCGAGTTATATGTAATGTTTTGTTCCTGCAATATTTTGCAGTATCATTTATGCCGTTTTTAATCCCGTAATTGCTGTTTCACGTAGCAAACACGCAGAGAGAAAATAATGTTTATATAATAACACATTGATTAGACATGTTACCAGAAAGTTAATGAAATATTGCCGATTGTTGCCGAATATTTTTTTGAAGCGATACTAAATATTCAATAAGTTCTATTTTATTAAATATTTGCATATGTAGTTTGTATATAAATACAGACAGGATTGTACAGCAACTTGATTTTGCTCGACAGAATGTCTGGCGAATTTTTTAAGCGGAGAAGCAAGATTGGAGAGTTTTTTGGAGCAAACTCCACCGATAGATGCTAATATTGTCAAGGCACGAAATGGACTGACTGAAACGCGGAAATACTTGTTATTAGCTGCTAATGAAAAGGATAAACAGGTACTGTAATATCATGAAAGAATAGTGTGTCTGATGGAAAATAAGAGTCAATTGTGATTGGTTTGTTTCTAATAATACCATTTCAGGCGTTAGTCGTTCTGGATGCTCATCTGCTACTTGGAAAACTTCACTATGCGATGGGAATGTACGAGGATGCGATTCATCACTATCAACAAGCTGAACTAGATACACTCACAGAAAAGCAATTACCTTGTCGAAGTTTACGTATTATAGCAGAATCGTATGCAATTAAAGGTTTGCAATTGACAGTTATTATTGTTTCTTCCTTCTGATGATAGTAGTACGTTTTAGTGCAATATTTAAAAAGGTACACATAACAGCTTGCTTTATAGTTTTCTGTGTTTTCTCTCTTAACAGTAGTTTTTTTGTTTGATAGTTATGTGGTTAGATTATATCTATATATATATATATATATATATATATATACATATATATCGTTTTATGTGCAAGATTTGCATTGAACATAGGCATTTCATAATAGATAGCATAAATTGAAACTGTATACTTCGACAATTCTACTGCATATATATTGTCTTCCCGTTAGCGTGTCCATGCACTAATTTTAGTAACGAATTGATTAGACACATTTATTTAATTCATAAATTTCTTATTATTCAGTATATTCATTTATTACTATGGCTTGTGTATGATTTAGAGAAAGAAAGATCGTTTACTTTAGACACTGACAAACATTTATCCTGCCGAAGACTGCGCATTATTGCAGAATCGTATGCGATCAAAGGTTTGTATGCTTGTTTGCTTCGTTTTGCTTGTATTTATTTAGAAATTTATTTAATTATACTGCACATTTATGCAATATATGTATATTGCACACTTTATATTAATACCCATTTTATAATAATATAGAAGCTTGCTTGTAAATGCTTTTATAAATTTAAGAACATACATCAGCATGTTATCTCATTTGTATTTTTTAATATATAGAATTTTCAAAAAATCTCTTAAGCGGGATAAACAAAAGTTCTATGCTTTTGCTTCTTTTGGTATTTAATTTAATGTACTTGTTTCTATCAAATACAACTAGATTTAGTTGCGATGAGTTTGGGGCAAGCACAATATGAAGATCGTTATTATTCACAAGGAATGAAGCTATAACAAGTTTTGTAAAGTATTTCGTCACACGTTTTTGCCCACTAAGATTGAAAATTTTAATTTTATTTTGTACATTAAATTTAGTTTTTTTTCTTAGCATTGTCCTAAACCTGTCATTATTCCCTATTTGATAATGATATTGTAAACTGTTATTCATGTCAGGTCTCTGTCTGGAAAGGCTACCACCACACTCTAAGTCGAAATACAAGATTACAGAATGGCAAGAACAGATAATCAAGTGTTACGAGATTTCTGGCGACTTGACGCTGGTATATCTGCAGGAGCAAGACAAAATTGCTATGCAGCAACAAAATGGTATTTCAACTATAAATACGAATAATACAGGTAATTGGCAAAGTTTAATCCGATAAAAAAATATAGCCTTTAACATTTTAATGTTTCTTCTTTTTTTTTTATAGGTACATACTCTACATCAACTCCAGTTTCTACAAAGCATATCGGTCCCATTTTGGAAACTGCGCTACAGAGAGCGCCAATATTGTATATTCAAACCGGCAACATACAAGCCGCTGTTAATCGTTATAGGTATGAGCTAATTACATAACTCTATTTCTTGTATAAGAAACTTTCTTACGACTTATTAATTAACAAAAATATATACTTATAAATACTTGTCATATAATTTTAAGAAAAATATTTGTTATAATGATAATTTTTTAATACCAAATATAATTATTAAATATTTTTCCATGGATAGCTTATAATTTGTTTCAATTTTATAATAGGGAGATTTTATCTGCTGTTGAATCTACAACTACTCAGAGTCTGCGAGTAACTCTGACCAGACAGTTGGCGGAAGTGTTATTACGTGGCATAAGCGGTACTGATTACAAACCACCAGACGAACAAACTGACACAATGGGTATGATAACAAATATATATCCGCATAAATATAGCGAAATATTCCGAAGAAGAAAAATTCATTCATATTAATGTCGCAGCAGCCGTGAGTAATAGACGGGTAAATCATTACTCAGGCGCCAATCTGTCGGATTCGCCATGGAAACCAAAGAAGTACGCAGGACCAAATATGTTCGTCCCCAGGAATGAGTACGAGGAGTCGATTCTGCTGTTGTTGATCAGTGAAGCGATGGCGGTAAGAGACGCCGTTCTTAGTCAATCGCCTGAATTCAAGGAAGCCAGGATACATGCGTTTGAGAACGCCACTGCTATCTACGATCTACTCACAGTTGTTGTCGTCAGATGGAGTCAAGTGGAACTTTTACATGAGGTTGAAATTTTCTCTCTTGTTGAAAAATCCTATTACCATCTTATTGTCTACCACTGTTTTAACGATAAATTCATATATATTCAATATTTCATATTTTAGTCTTTCGAAAGAGCAATGAAGTTCTCTCATGAGGAAGTACACATATGGACGCAGTACGCGCTATGTCTAATAAGTATGGGGAGGTATATGCACGCGTATAGAGTTTTGAAGGTAGTCGCCAGGCTATCGCCTCAGAAAGTAATGCCCTGTCTATTGGCGGCGAGGCTATGTTACGAGCAGCTAAATATGGTAAATAAACTATATATATTTCTCATCTATATCTTTATCTATATTAAAAAATAAAAAGCATATTCCCACACTGACGATTTTGAGCAGATAAATGAAGGTATCGAATGGAGCCAAAAGGCTCTGCAGCGAGAGATGGCGAGTCCACAGGGGATGCAATCTAGATGCCACTTGTACATCGGAATCGGCCACAGCATGCTCTCTACGAACACAATCGTGAAGCAGGACAAAGTGAGTCACACAAACACCGCGATGGACTGCTTTCAAAAGTACGTATTTCTCGCGTAGCTTAACAACAATTAAGAAACGGCATTCTCATAGATTTTTTTCTTAATTGATTAATAAAAGATCATGTATTCTCGAATAGAGCGCAACAGTGCGATCCCAACGATCATCTGGCTGAGTATTACCTGGCTCATGAATATGCGATAAACAGACAAATAACCGACGCCATCGTACATGTGAAAATCGCGCTAAATCTACGAGCAGAACACATTCCATCATTGCATTTATTCGCATTACTCCTGTCGGCACATAAGCAATATTCTGAGGCATTACATGTGATAAACAGCGTACTAGAGGAATATCCAGACAACTTGAATTTCCTCTATGTGAAAGCGCATCTCGAATTGCGAAGCATCGGCGGTGTCGATGCTTTATATACCATCAGCCACATGCTACATCTGTGGAAGAGTCTTTATGAGGATCAGACGAACGTTAATTGTAACGAACAACAGAGCGAGAAGCGCAGCGAGACTAGAAGCGTCTTTCAGCTTTACACGTCGGAAATGTCCGATAAAGATTCTAGTGAGTTATATACATCGTACACGTAATGTAGATAACATTGGATAACATTAGGTAGAAATAACAAACGGGTTATGTGTCATTTTATAAACAGATTAAATCATTTATCGCGTTTCCCAATAACATCCCAACATTTTGTGTTAAACAGAAATTTAATTAATAATTTTAATACAAAATACGATAGGCTCTCCACATAAGAATCTCCGAAAAATCAATTAATCTCACAAAAGGCGACCATTTCCGATAGGTTCCCTGCATGCGCAATCATTAGCCGCTTCAAAAGTCGAGCAAGCTCTTTCTGAGGTTGCCTCGTCAATTAGCTCGTTCACACCGAAGCCAGGGCCGCAGAGAGCATGGCTACTGCAATTGCAGATCTGGCTCCTGCTTACCGAGGTTTTCCTTATTCTGGACCAACCGAACGGCGCTGTTCTGTCCCTCCAAGAGGCTACAAACATCTTCCCGTTGAGTCATCACATTATGTACACGGTATAGTTTGAATCTCCTCACCATTATCTTTGTGTTTGATGATTCAGATTAAATTATTCATTGAGTGATTTATACAGTATTGTATGATAATCAAGTATAATTATCTTTTTATAGCGTGGCCTTCTGCACGAGTACAAGTTGGAGTATACGGAAGCGAAGCAATGCTACCAAAACGCTGTTTCAATTAATCCTTCTCACATAAAGAGTTTACAACATCTGGTAATAATTGTTGCGTTGCATGTACTAATTCTGAAAAACATATATATATATTTTTTTTTTGTATAATTTTATAAACTATACTTATAAATCTACTATTTCTATCTGATCTATTTGCAGGGTCTTGTTTATCACTATTTGGGTAGTCAGAGACTGGCTGAGAAAACCTTGAGGGACGCCGCGAAAATCGATCCGAATTCACATCAAACTTGGTATTACATGGCCCCGATTGTATCATAACATAAAATTATCGTGACGATTTATCTTTATGGCACGAGCCAATGATCATTTATTATCTATAATGATTTCACAATGATAACATATCTGTACTAATTGGATAATCAGTTATCTTAACGATCGTCGCGATAAATCAAATATCAAGATACGAATGGATTTGATGCGCATGGCTTATCGATTTTTTGTTCTTTCCGATATTAGTATTTATTTCCTTATATAATATATGTTATTATTTAATGTTATAAATTATAGACGGTACACAAAGAGTGTTATATTTCAGGTACAATTTAGGAATGGTGTTGGAATCACTGGGCGAGGTGGAGGCTGCCAGCGACTGTATGGCAACAGCGTTGGAAGTCGAAACGACAAATCCCATTTTACCGATTTTGTCGATACCGGTGACCTTTGAGTGAATTAAGGAAATAAGATTCGACGAAATCACGGTTTACTTTTTCTCTATATGCGCGTTCGTAATTTCCGCGGGCATTCCCTCGCCTTCCCGTCAATAGTACCTGGACACGTTGTACTATTGTATAAACTCATTGTTAAAAGAAAAAAAAAAGAAGAGATACTTTAATTGTACAAAATAGTTACAATCGATGTAATAAATTCGAATAAAGTCTTACCTCCAAAATGTCAGATAAATTCGCGGAACGCGACCATTTCGTAGAAGGATCTTTTACGCGGTAAAGTAATCCCACTTTAATTCAAAGCTATGTCTACCGCAGCGGTGTCGCATGTCTCGCCGCGTTGTGGATACAATAAATTTCAAATACACTCTTATCCGATACGAACTTGTGCACAGCGGCGAGTGCCATTTTATGTATTCACATATTTCTACGCAGGCAACATGTAGGAGTCAACGTCTATAAAGAACGTAGAATTTTCTGCGCTTGCAAATATGTGTTGGCAGCGCGTTTTGTTTCAGAGTTATTATTTCAATTATGTACTTTATCATTATTTCAGAACGCATTATCTGTAAGATTGTCGCATTTTCGGACGATAGGATGTCGCGCATTTACTGCGATGCGCGCGGCAGTGCGCATACGTGGTGGCCCAATTTGCGCGCGATGCGCAAGCACATATTGCACGTATACGCGAAATCGTATCGTAGGTACGTATATATATATATACATATATACACACATATATATATATACGTGTAGAAGCGGATGCACGGACGGATGGGCGGACGGGTTCGGATCGGAAAAGTCTGATGTAATGCCTCTAAAAATGTAGTAATTTATTTTTATAGAAATCGATAAGGGCGAGATTTTATTGGAGCGGTGTACGATCTTCGTTTTCCCCTTTATCTACTCCTTTTTTTTTCTTTTCTCCCTTTCGCTTTATCTCTGATAGACGAGTAAAGGAATCTTCCCTCTCTTTCTCTCTCCTTCGATCGTCAGCGAACACGTACGTACGTTTTGCACGCGCGATGCGTAATAACGGCTGCATATATAGAACGCACGAATGACAGTCGCGTTATCGTTAAGAGGTATAAGCTATTTTCTTTTGTGTAATCGATATAATAATGTTATACATGCATGGCCTGGTTTCGCGCAGGGAGCTCGGGGAAAACGCCTTGTGGATCGCCTTCGCCGGGAGGGTCGGCGTGTATTGACGCATATGCAGAGGCACGGCACACAGCCGCTCGCGTTTCCTTCTCTAATTTCAAATTACATCAGCCGGGAAGTCATTAAGATCGAGGTACGGCAATTTTCCGGCTGGTAGTAAAACTACGGAAATCAAAGTGAGCTAGAGCCTACAAAAACATTCTAACGACGTCTTCCGGAGCGTGTCTCGGTTTTTTTCCTCTCGATCTTACTGGACGTCAAGTTTCTCAATTCTGGAAAGAGTCGAATGGGATCGGATAATAAAAACATAGTATCGCGTCGTAATTGCGTCTCTTGCGATAATCCGCGTTAATTATTATAAGCTCGCGTCATTGTATTTTAATTAATAGGAGCGGTACGCGCGTCGAATCTGAGAGAGGGGGAGAGAGAGAGACGACGATCCCGGGGCGCGAATTTAAATTACGCAGGACGCGCGGAAGACGAATGTTTAAATACGTAATGAAGATGCATATTACATGTCGTTCCGAGCTGAATACGGCGAGACGCGGCTTTATATTCAAGCTCTCCTCCGCATTTATACGTTTAAAGCTATATCAAGCTATATCCATTTTCCTTTGCCTCATACTAACCCACATCGCAAGTATTCTTTAAATAAAGAGTACTATAACCGCACAGCATACAAATGCATACGTGTGTGCTCTGTTGTGTATCTTTCTCTCTGTGTATATCGCGCATCCTTCTGTTCCCCTCTATCCCTCTGTCTCTGTTTTTGTTTCTCTCATCCATCTCCCCTCTCTCCTTCCTTTTTATTCACATTAAACGTCCAAAACATGCAGCCTCCCACGTCCCACCTCACTCGATTGAACGTCGCTTTTGACCGGAGATTGAAACAATTCGAAATTTTGACGGTACTGTTCCGTCGAGTTTGAATATTCGAACGCCACGCGGAAAAGGCCTTTATCACCGAGCGAATTGCAAACGAATATCCCAGAAATTACCGCTCGCTTCCCCCTTTTTTTTCCTCTCTTTCTCTTACCGCGCCTAGGTATTGGGATATATTGCGCAACAAACGGAATTCCATTTTCCCTCTCTATCCCCCGTCGGCGAGCCGCCACTCCTC
>NW_017299882.1:456366-462779 GCF_001594075.2 Trachymyrmex cornetzi | reverse complement strand
CCGCATCGATTTTTGCCGCGACGCGACGCGACGCAGCAGCGTTTCCGCGAAGCGTCCCCCGTTTATATGTGTTAACACGTACACACCCTTGCACGTACAAGCCCGGGGTAATACAATATTGCATCCCTCGTTAGCGCATTATGCATTACGCGGGGCGGCACGGCGACGCGGAAAAAAATACAATCGACCGGCGTCGGCCGGTTTCCCAGTTCACCGTTTCTCCTCCCACTCTCTTCCACCGTATAAGCTTCCACTGGTAGCTTGCTCTTTCTCGCTCCCCTTTCGCGAAATAGCGGAAATGGCGGACGATGAAGGATCGGGATCACCGGGATTAATAATAATGTAATGGGTGGGAATAAATGAAAAAAAAAACGTCACGGGGTATAATTTTTTTTTTCTTAACGCGCCGCTCTAATTACCCTTATCGACAACGCGCCGGGCGCGTCCGCCGCGCCACCGAGCGCGCGTAACCGCGCCGCGTCTCCGGAATATATCGGTCACGGTCACAACGACGGAGCGGTTAACAATTCATCGGACGACATACACGCACGCACACATACACACACATACACAACGGAGCGGTGCGGACAGCGAGGTGTTCCTGGCCGTCGCGTCGCCGTGTTCCTGGCCGGAGCCACGCCAGCGATCGATATACGCGCGCTTTTGCGAGAAAAGAAGTTCGGTATTCCTCTCGGCGAGCGCTCATCCGCCTCCTCCTCTCCTCTCCTCTCCTCCCCCCACCCACGAGAGAGCGTCAGGTCGCCGCCCGTTAGTTCCCTCCGTTGTATTCGCGTATTATCTCGCGCTGCTTGTATTGTTTTTTTACACAAGGAACACCCTAATGCCTGCTTCTACTAATGTAGTTTAATTTTTATCTCGGTTCAATTAACTTTTCATCTTTTTCTTATTTTAAGAATCGGAAAAAGATGAAGAGTAATTAGAAACGGTCGGAAGTCGAGAGAAAATCAAAATGACTTTGTTTCACGAAAGTTCAAATCATGGTCTTTTGTTATGAAATTTGTCATTTCGTGTGTTCCTTCAGCTGTATACCGGATACTTTGTATCCTTCAACGAGATCGGTACATCTTCGCTATCACGACCCACTCTTAACTCTTACAATTACAAATCCTGGACAGCATTGATCTAACGATATAAAACATAAACATCCGATTTATAAAAAAGAATATGTTTCAAAATTTTTCACTGGAGGGTGTATGTATATACCAAACTCGCTGCATATTAAAATAATTTGAAAAAGATAGCACTTGTTTTATCTAAAATAAAGATGGCGAGATAATACATATTCTAATAATCTAGATAAAGCTATATCTTCATCTAGATGACTATCTAGATGATTCTACATAGATAACAGCAAACATCGAGGAAAGATATATCAGTCGCGACCAATGAATACTGATCAAGTTTGTTTCTAGCTGGTACAGAACTAAATCGATGCAACGAGTTGAATTCTTGACTATACGCCACGGGTGCGGGAAAATGCTCTCTCCGTCCGTGTCCGTTCATCCCAGGCAGTCCCGGCACCATGGGGAGAATCGCAGCACGTCGGCGCACGTAGGACTAAACGTCGAAGATCGAAATCGCGTGGAAATTACGGCAATTTCCCGTTCTCATCGGAACTCGGAGGTGTCGGTCGTGTCGGTCCCGCGATCGATCTTCCTTCCTGAATATAGCGTCACCCTGAATATAGAAATAAGTGACGCCCTGAACGTGGCGTCGCAACTGAAACTTCGTCGCGGCCACGCCGCACGTTCCGAGATCGAGTGTCGTCGTGAAGTTCTCGCATCTGTCGCCCGTAATTCTCTCTCTCTCTCTCTCTCTCTCGCTCTCTTTCTCTGTCTATCTCTTCTTTTCTGGACGAACGGCGACGGCGGCGAGTTTCTCGGAGACCGGCTTCCAGCGATCTCGTGACGCATTTCTTCTTTTTACTTCGTCGCAGCTGCCTAAGTATCTGCGATTACCGATTTCTAGCTGGAAACGCTCGCGCGTGCAGCCGGCCGGCTTCGTGAAGAGACGTGTTGAATTATTCAGCGCAGCGCGCGACACAACTTGCGTGTTACTTGCGTAGACCACCTCCGTAACCGCCTTCGTAAAGATTTCAAGTCCTCGCCGGAAGGACTGGCCGTAATGGGGTGGTACACGACACCGGAATACTGTATTGTTATTCGCGGTGAGAGATAAATAGATATATACATGGCTTTATTTATCACGCACTCTAGAATAAGTCCTCTCGAGGGTTGAGATATTTAACATTACAATAAGCGTAAAGGCGTATAACAGTAAAAAGAAATATTTATTTATCACGCACTCTAGAATAAGTCCTCTCGAGCACTAAGATATTTAACATTACAATAAGCACAAAGGAGTATAACAGTAAAAAGAAATAATTAAAAAGAGAAAATAATAAAAGAAAGAAAGCATACATGTAAATATAACTGCAGAAAAAATACGCAAGAAAGATAATACAATAGCAGAAATATGTAACGCAAATAATACAAAACCAGAAATATACAAGAAAATTAATATAAAAATAAGAGATAGAGAGAGAGTTATAGATAGATGGATAGCTCAATTTATTACGCGCTTATATAGGAAGATATCCCCTCGAGAATCGTAAAACTCAATCATACAAATGTTATTACAATGAATATAGAGTACATTTTACATTGAGTTGAAAAAAAAAGAAATGTATGTGTATGATATAAAAATATATTATTATATATTTAGATAAAGAAAAAAAAGTGTTCTAGCATATAGAAAGTATTCAAAAAAGATTTAAGAAAAGAGGTTGTTAATTACGAGTTGATACTAAACAGCCCAGACAGCACAGAATATTTATGATAAATATTTATTAATATTCATTTTTTTAAATGTTATATAGACATTTTATACATATTTTATATAAAGCTTTATTCGAAACATTATTAAAATATAGACTAAATATTTTATGCAATATTTATGATAAATATAAATAAATATTTCTAATAAGTATTTTTTATTTAGATTATAATATCTCATTAAGTATTTTTATAGCATTTACTATAACTATTCTAATAAGTATTTCATAATATTTCTAATAAATACTTATGATCTCTGCAATCTAAAACCACAAAAAAATATTTACAAAATATTTAAAATAAATCTTATAAATATTTCTAAATATTTTGTAAATATTGTGTGCTGTCTGGGAGGTAGACGTATAAGATTTGTTTTGAATGAACTCAGAGGTTTCATTTCGCAAGTCATTTGATAGACTGTTCCAAAATTCAGCCGCATAATATCAAGGGAGATAAATTAGAGAGAGGGGGAGAGAGAGAGAGAGAGAGAGAGAGAGAGAGAGAGAGAGAGAGAATCGCTATTTATTAAGCGTCCTGAGATAATTTCCCTTGAAGCGCAAGAACCTCATGAATACGTAGTATTATATAGATTATAACAGCACGCTGCAATATAGCAAAACAGTGCAGCTGAAAGTGCCAAGTACATGAAATTGAGAGATACAGCGACGGGAAAAACTGCTCAATAAAATAAATGAACGCAAAATAAACAAAAACAATATACACAAATAAATAAAGGAGGCCATATATTCAGTCAAAATAGATGCTGGTGTCTAATAATATTTCGTACGAATATTACAATTTACAGTTCAAGCATAAAAAAAAATATATATATATATATATATATATACATAATTCCGCGAGGTATTTATATGATTCGTAAAAATCGGTAAAAACGAACCGCAACGGCCTATCTCTGACAATGACGGCAATGTCGATAACGCAAATTCACAAATCGGGTATAAATACAGTTTGGCCTCGGATTACGAGGTGATATTTCTTTGTCGGCGACCACGGACGCGCTAAAATAATCCCTACGCCGAATTCGGAGACGGGAGGCACGGGTTATATTCCTGCTTTGCGTTTCGCCGCTGAAAAGCGAGCCCAAGCGAGATCTCGCGTTATTGCGACCGGGCGTGCGCACCCGATAATACGGTTAATCAACGACGGTAAGGTGATAATCTCGTCGATTCTTCAAAGCGAATGCCTTATCAGCGAGCACGTTTCCCGTCACGTATACCTACGAGAACGCAATGCAGAACTTTTGGAGAATATATAATCTATATTCGCGGGCAATACGAAGTAGAGCAGACTGCGAGGACGAGAGAGAGAGAAAGGGGGGGGAAGAGACAGAGAGAGAGAGAGAGAGAGAGAGAGAGAAGAGAGTGAGAAAGACAGAGACGAAAGAGAGAGATTGCAAGGAGAGCTTGAGCTTCTCGCGTGTTCTCCCCTTATCTTCGTAGATGTCTATACAGAAAGCAATTAAGCTACAATGTCATTTTATCAATAAACAGCCATTTATTGCTTCTGAACTCTCAGGATGTAATCATTCCAATCTGCCGCGCGATTACACGTTATCTGACACCACTGTCAAATTGCCGCACTGACACACATACCGGGAAAGTGCAAATAGATATAGGCAAAGCGACAGCGGCGGAGGGGTGGGAGAAAGGAGTGAAACGAGCACTGCAAGAGCGACTGGTAGGCGAGAGAAAGAGAGTAAGAGAGAGTGAGGGAGGGGGGGTGGGAGGAGGGGAGGGAAGGAAGGCAAAATAGGAGAAAGGCAAAAGGAGTGTGGGGAAAGGGATGCGGAGGACAAGGGCGACGACGATTATGACGATGACGACGGTACGGCCGGGTACGATAAATTTTCACGCTTTACACCCGCCTGTAAATTCCTCGAAAAAGTAGGAATCTGCACTTGGAAGCCAACTCGAGCCCAAATTAACGTGAAATTGATCCAAATCAATACTTTGAAGAACGAAAGAAGGGAAAGATGGAGAAAAGGAGACGAAAAATGTGAAAAAATTATATACTATCTTCGTTCTCGTTTCCTCTCTCTTTCTCATTCACTCGCTCTCTCTCTCTCTCTCTTCCTCTCCTTCTAACCGTCTCACTTCGAGCAGATCCAATTTATGTCGTCGTCCGACGAGAGCGATAGGTTTCTTCCATGGCGCGGTTTTCTGCACTAAAAGGTCCTCATTCTATTAAAAATATAAAAAAATAAAAAATAAGAAAGAGGAAGACAATCGATAAGGGTGAGACGCCATGGCGAGAGAAGAGGATCGGTTTGTATTACGCAATAAAGTTAAAGGAGAATAATATTAGACGCGAAATCTCCCATGTCACACATATGGGGCCGAACTGCTGCTTTCGTCGGCCTCGATTTCGCAACAACGCAATTCAAAGAGCCCTGCAACGAAAACGAATGGAGGGTCGAGTAAAGTCTATTCTATAATTGCGTAAGTAAGCGTAGTTGCAGTGGAAGTTGTAGTTGTAAGAATTCACCAATCACGGCCGAATATGAGGATATTCGACTGTGATTGGTTAATTCTTATAATTACAATCACTTGCAATTACGTTCGCGCAATATTATAATTGTAAAATAAACTTAATTCATTTTTATCGATGTATAGAGTGGTGCACAATATATATTTAGTTTATAAGAGTGATTTATTTTAACCTTAACAGGCAAATACTTTGGAAATTTATAGCTTTACAAAAAAACATTTTTTTAAATGGTATAAAGGAGAACGTCGTAATTGACGATTGTTTTTTACACCACACAATTTTTATTTGAAGCTTGGTAAAAAAAATTGTATATTTTTAATTATTTGCTCGTTAAGATTAAAATGAATAATTTCATATATAATATTTCTTTTTAAGAAAATTTGGCACAAAATTATCGAATTAATGACTAAAATTTGAAAATTAAATTGCCGATATGACATTTCGCGCACCACCCTGTAGATTCAGTCTAATCTCGATTTAACTTACTTTTTATCCATTTCCATAGTTTTAAGAATTCTAAGAATTACATATGAAAAGTAAATTAAGCCGAGATTGAAGTTAATCCACATTGGTAGAAATGAACGCAAGCTGGCGACGCCGATCGTCATCGGTCGATAACAAAGTGCGACGAAACGCGGCGATCCGTAAACGCGAGGAGCACGAGGATCGTTGAAAAGAATGATCGAGAGACGAAAGAATAGAAAGAATAGAACGGAAAGAAAGCCATCGATGATTCGGGGATACAGGGAAAAAAGAGGGTGGGTAGCGGGATCGGCAACGGAATTCAGGAGAGCGGGCTGCAACGCGACAGCCGTCGATCGGGGGAGGCGAAAGCATAGGGAGCATCGTGAAAGAAGGGAGTTGGGAAAACCGGCGGGGAAAGAGCGGAAAGGGGGAAGGCAGGAAAGAGCCAGCAGCAGCAGCAGCAACAGCAGGCAGGCAGGCAGGCAGGCGAGAGGGAGACCGACCGGTCGCGTATATCCGAAAAACGGCGATTCGTCGTATTCGCAACGGCTCTTCTCTCGCAGCGCAGGCAAGAGAGAAGCCCAA
>NW_017299882.1:388194-455865 GCF_001594075.2 Trachymyrmex cornetzi | reverse complement strand
GCCCGTAAGGGGGCGGCGTAGTGATATCCGGGCTGCGGAACCAGCGGCGGCCCACAGAGAGAGCCTCGCAGACCGAGAAAGACACGGTGGACTCCATTACTGTCCCGAGTGCGTTTCTCGCCGGACTTGGTGTTCCGCCGTTATTGCGTGTCTGCTCGTGCACGGTTAACGAAGTTGATCCTCTCATCCCGGCCCGAACAGCGAGCCGTTTTTATTTTAGCACGAGCGTACCGACCGATCAACCGACGTATCCCTGGAGCTTTTGTGATTAAATACATTTCTTGTTGTCCAGTGTGCGAAGTAAACGCGTGTGTTAACGCGGGCCGAGCCTTCTCGTGCGTGATCGGAACGTGAAAAGAAACGAAAAAAAGAGGACCCACAAGATGGTAAGTACCTCCATCCGTCGTCTGTGCCACGAGAAGTTTCGAGAAAATTATCGTCGCGCGTGACGTTACGTGCTTTATTTCTCTCTCTCTCTACGCGCAAATTTCGTCGTCACCGTCATTATCATTGTCGTCGTCGTCATCATCGTTGCCGTGTCTGGTTCGTCCGAGAGCCGTGCCCGCGAGGGCTCTCGGTCTCTCGCCGCATTGACGCGTCGCCGCCAAGTGCACGTGCGATGAGCGTAAACCGTTAAGAGATGCGCAATTTACGAGGTTACGCATTTGAACTCGCCCTCGGTCTCCATGCACTTCTCCATCTTTCTCATCCGCCGGCAGGACGGATTTCCTTTTCTGGAAGGTTCGGCGGGAGTCTCGTTCTCTCTCTCTCTCTCTCTCTCTCTCTCTTTCTATCTCTCTTTCCTTTTCTCGCTATCTATACATCCGTCTCCCTCTCTTCGTCGACCGTTCATTGTCAGCCTTGTCGGTCGAAGCGTACTTCGCTCATGCCGCCCCGGAGACTGCCTGCCCCGACTCCCCGCGATTATCGATCCGGCATGGCCGTCTATATTTCTCCGTGCTCCTCGCAGAGTTTCTTCCGCAGCAATGAGGAAAATCTGCATCCGCGCGAGCGGAAGTAACGGCCGATCGATCGTCGCCGTATAGGAAGAGAGAGAGAGAGAGAAAGACACGTATACGGAGCGAGAAGGATAGACATGGGAGACTGGCTAAAATGCCTCAACGCTTCTTTTCTCTCTCACGTCGTTTGCCGGCGGATATTTCTATACTTCGGCGAGAGAGAAAGAGCGAGAGCGCGTTTCGTGACCTGACGCCGCGACGTGTTTCAGCGGGGCGGAATTGTCGCGTTTACGACCGGCTAGCCGGGCGTACGTTAACGCGGAACAAGACAAGTAGGCAACGGTTCCCCGCGGAGCGGCTAATTTCACTCGCCTATCCTCGAATCTTGCGGATCTTGCCCGCCGCGTTGTTCGACTTGACGTTGGCCGTTGGATCCCTCGCAATCGCGTTGCCCTCTTGGACTCGTCGAGATAATCGACGAGCGCCGCGCGACGGTTATCTTCTCGTTGCTCGTCCGTCCGTCTGTCCGTACGCTGCTAAATTCACGGCCTTCGCGCCCGAGATCGAAACGCCGCCGCCAAGTTGCCTGATCCGCTCGCTGCTGCACTTTCTACACTCGTCGATCAAACTGTCTTGTATCCGTACTTATTAGCTGCGTTCGGTTTTCAGCGCTTTCGGCGCTTTCATCTTTATTTTACGTCTAATAACGATAAAGATAAAATGATTGACTGCGCTCAACAGAGCGGCGAAGCTGCTTTTTCTGCTGAACGCAGCCTTTAATACGATTTATTTATACTTAGATTAGATACGAAGAGGGCAATTAAAGACAAAACAATTATATTAAAGATTATGATTTTAACGCAGCCATTGTAAGCGCTTGAAGCGTGTCAACATCAAAATTGAACACAGTCATGTATACATTAATACATTTTTAAATTGAGGGGTGAAGAAATCGTGAGAGAGAGAGAGAGAGAGAGAGAGAGAGAGAGAGAGAGAGAGAGAGAACGGTGCAAAGTGCAGACGAGAACGGAAGAGATTTTTAAATTTGTCAATTTTTTTTCCAGTTATCGAGAGGTATATATCCGATCTTTCGCGTCATTCTCTCGATCGATGATGCATCTACGCCTCATTCCTCGCGACCTCGGCGTGATTTCGAACGAATCGAAAGACGGTGCAGTGGCGGCGACGTCGCCGCCGTCGTTGTCGTTATCACGCGCCGCGATCTTTCCTCTTCTTCGATCGCGGGCGTAGATAGATACCTATCGGAGCACGAAATACGAGACCGGAGCAAGCGAGCGAGCACGAACGCCCGACCGCTCCTTTTGCATAATCCATACGGGTCACCCGATACTCATCTTTAAGGGCGCTGCCGGGTTTCTCGTAACGCGTGCGTACCGTGTGTTCCTGACGGCTATAGGTCCGTTTTCTGTACTAGCGTACACTTTTAGAACTTCAACTGAAATAGATATAGATGTTTGATATTTTGGCGAAAGTGAGAAAGGAAGTCGTCATAGACTTGCATTCATTTTTGAGAGAGAGAGAGAGAGAGAGAGAGAGAGAGAGAGAGAGAGAGAGAGAGAGTTCAGGAATAAGAATACAGATCTTTTACATCTCTTCTCTCTCTCTCTCTCTCTCACACGCGACGCGTTTCTATCTGGCGATCAAACGTTAACGGCGATACATCTCGTCGCTCGCTATTGATTTTCGCGCTCCCTCACCGTCGCTCCTTTTACGTTCCCTACGCGCCCGCCGTAACCCGTTACGCCAGCTCACCTTTCGTCTTCCCCCCTCCCCTCCTCCCCTTTCTTCCATGACACGGGTTTTCTCGTTGACGTCCAACGCGATTCATATTTCGTCCGTTCAGCCTCCGGCAAACGATGCACGTTTTCCTAATGTATTATTAAAAAATTGCGTTTTAGTAAATTACTAGAATTGCACCATACACGGTACACGGAATTTCTATGCGTGCAACCCAGCAGAAAAATATACGCATCGTGTGTCGCTGGCTTTACACGCACGGCCCTTCCTCCATGAAAACTTGCCCTGCCCTGACACGACGCGGCTTTCGCGGCCTGGGAGCCATTATTTCTCGCCGCCCGATGTCCGAAAAGTGAGGTTATCCTGCGGAGAGTCGCGTCGCCAGGTTTTCTACGATGAGCCATTACACCTATAAGCTTCAAGTTTTAAATCGTAAGAAATTGATTGATCAGTTTTACATTTGGTTAATAAATCATTGGTCAATTTTTTACGGTTAAAAATTCAAATCTTGGGTAACGGCTTATTATTGTAGGAAGCTTGTAATTCTTAACGATAGTTTATCGATTATATTTCGTTGCGAGAATTATATCGTTGCGCAAATATCATACCAAATAAAAAAGTTGCGCAACGATGATATAACTATACCGAATTGTCGTTAAGAGTTACAGAATCGGAGTACAGACGCAGTTCTTCAAGTGGCTGCATTTGGCATATCTCTGTGCACTGAGAGACCCATTTAGTTGAATCAATTAATTTCTTGTTTGGACATGGGCAAACAAATCCTCGGTTGATACAATAAAATAATTTAGTTGAAGCCAAACATTTGGTTATTGTAAACAACTTTATCAGATGTAAACAGCCATGGCTGTTGTAAGATTCCTTAACATGAATAGCTGCGTTCAGCAGAGAAAGTAGCTTTGTTACTGTTGTAAAATACTTTAATATGATTGGTTTATACATTTAGATCCAGTGAGGAACTAAGAGCAAGACCAATCAAATAAAAGAATTTTACAACAGTGGCCGCATTCGTCAGAATATTTATTTTGCAAGTGTTGCAAGTTTTCTTCGCATAGATTGAATTATACTTTTAGATCCAAGGAAATAAACCTGTTAGCGAAGAAAACTTCCAACAGTTGCAAAATAAACATTTTCCTGACGCAGCCATTTGCAAAGCTGCCTTATCTGTGAACACAGGCATTTATCTCGATACTCCCGCAATCGGAGAATTTATCCATCCTCTGGAGTTTGACGTTTCCACGAAAACATCGGAACCTTGGAAGGAAGCCACTATAATGACACTGAAAAACAGCATCATATTTTGATGCAAGAAATGCAATGAAATAATGAATTGTAAACAAATCTTAGTCAAGGAAAAATTGTACATTGAAAATAATATACTAAATTTGAATAAATCATTTGTTTGAATATTTAATACCAATTAAATATTTACCAAGTATATATATATATAAAGATATTATTTATTTGATATTGATAACCATTGAGATTTCATTTAATTATCATTTTTTAAATATTAAGTAAAACTTTCAGTTGGTGTTTTTAAATAAATATTTATTAAAACCTGGTACATTTTTTCTCAACGTAAAATTAAAAAAAAATAGACCCACTTTCTAAAGATTGAAAACATTGCATTTTCGCGGCACTGTATGCTCTCGAAGTTGACCGAGAAATAACGGCGATAAAGATAGCCGAGGAAAAGCGTATGTAATAAAGACCGGTCTTAAAGTTGCTACAGTAGAACTTACGACACGATCCGTCTTGCGCGAGAAATCGATACATCTCCTCGCAGCTACTTTGCTGCGACTTTACACTACTTTACAACGAACGGGTACTAAATCAGCACCTGTCTGTAATTAGCGTCCAGAAATAGCTCGTGTCACGTTAGTTCTAAAGATTTCACGTTGTCACAATTTTCCGGAGACGTTTTTAAGAGCCATCGCATGATTTATATCACGCGGCGGAGTCGGCCGCGTTTTTTAAAATCGCGAGTAGAACGACACGTGTTGTACTCTCTCCGTGCGAGGATAGTTTGATTTAAAAAAAAAAAAAAAAAAAAAAAAATTACCGTGGCAGATAATCTTTTGCATTAAATACATGCACGCACTTTTGGAGAAGAATCAAAATTTATTTTTACTACGCGCGACGTAGAGCCGCGAGGTACGCATGTTGCCTCCTTCCTGGTGGAACGCGAAGCGTTTGCGACGAATTACGCGGCCAGTCACTTTGTTATTATTCATGCGATCCTCAAAGTAGTCTGAGAACTCCTTATTTATGCAGTGGCAATTAAACCGCGCGTGTATGCATCATCGTGCTATTTCTGCCGGCATTATCACGCATCTCATTGCCTTGCATTATTTGACGGCGTCAGTCGAAGCGTTTAACGAAACTTGTGTAACCTTGAGATTTCTGGAGATAATCCGATAATTAAGCCGGGACGTAACTTGTTTTTTAACTGAAAGAGTACGTTTTAATGATACTCTGGTATATTGTCTTGACGCTCGTGCGACGTAAATTGCCGTCTAAAGAAAGAAACTAACTTCGTAGTAAAATATTTAAGTTCTTATCGAAGGCTGAAATAGGAATTAGAATAACGTTTTAAAGTTCATATTTGTAAAATAATTATATTTGTTCGCACTCATTAATATTAATATTAATGTAATTTATTAATACTGAGAGAATTAAGCTTTTGTGTTGTGTGTTTTCTATTTAAAGGCTGATCAACTCACAGAAGAACAAATCGCAGAGTTTAAGGAGGCGTTCTCGCTCTTCGATAAAGACGGCGATGGTACTATAACTACCAAAGAATTGGGCACGGTAATGCGGTCCCTTGGTCAAAATCCCACAGAAGCCGAACTACAGGACATGATTAACGAAGTAGATGCAGATGGTACATATCCTAATGTAGCTTTTCGACGCATGTCAATCGTAAATTATAAATTATTTTTGTACACAAAAATCAATTGTTTCGCTCCATTCCTCCATTTTCACTTGCGAACGTTTCTGTTAAACGTAAATATTATGTTTAATATAGAGAGCTTGTTTTTCTGTCGCAAGATGTCAAAAAAAGCTTCTTTTTCTTTTCATTAAAAGAGGAAAATAAACAATTTCGATAGAATCGACGTTGAAAATCTTGAAATTCTAGGTAACGGCACAATCGACTTCCCGGAGTTCTTGACCATGATGGCGCGTAAAATGAAGGACACGGATAGTGAGGAAGAGATTAGAGAGGCCTTCAGAGTGTTCGATAAGGATGGAAATGGTTTCATATCCGCGGCGGAACTTAGACACGTCATGACAAATCTGGGCGAGAAACTCACTGATGAGGAAGTAGATGAAATGATACGGGAGGCCGATATCGACGGCGACGGCCAAGTTAATTATGAAGGTTGTATTGCATTGCTTGATCTATTAATTACTATAAAATGGAACTTATTGTCGATATATCGCATATAGAATCTTTTAAGTATACATCATTTTACGGTATTTAAAGAATAATTGCCGTGCATATTTAATTTATAATTTTAATTAAAATATCGATGTTTGAGAGATATTTAAAAAAAATTTAGATTATGTGAGATAAAATCGAACGAAATTTGTAATTACATGTACGCCAATACTTCCTATATTCACGTAAACAACTTTTATCAACAAAATCGTTTTTCTTCTGCAAATTAATGCAATTCTCAATAAAGAAGTTTGCACAGTTGGTTCACGCGTAACTTCTCGTAACTTTTTGACGTCATGATAAGACATATCTGACTGTTTATCTTTCGTCATTATTTTACCGAAACCTATCATTTTGCAGACTTAGGTATAACGTAAACTAATGCGCACGTAACTAACAAGGCATTTCTTTCGTTTTATTTTTCAGAATTCGTCACAATGATGACATCAAAGTGAATGCAACCTGTGTAACGGAAGAACTCGCGACTCGGAGTGGTGTTGACGTATTAAATAATTCAAGAAACAGAGAAAAAACATATGTAACAAAACGAGAATCAACCAGAAAGTGACAAATCTTGTATCAGGATATGAAGATGTCTCTATAAAAGCGCGAAGAGTCAACGTCCGATACCGCGTTAAAAAAAAAATCATCGTTTAACGATAAGTAATACAGGGCAATTAATTGTTTAATTAAAGAGTTATACCACTAAAATCATTATCTCTCAAAACACAAATATTTACGCGTGTATACATACACATACACACATAACAATAACTCGTTACACCGATACACGAACGCAACACGCTCGAAGAGTATACACGTACACACATATACACATTCACTCGGATGTCTTATTTCCATTGGATAAAACAAGTTTGGAAGTGAGATAACGCGAAGACACAATTTGCGCGCGCATGTGCACCAACGACAAGAAAAAAAAGTGCATTTTCCACTTTCCTCTCTTTCTCGACTGCCCCTCCCCTTCCTTCCCTCTCCTCTTATCACGCCCTTTAGCACCATCGCCCTTCCACTCCTCCTCTCTAGGCCTCCATCTACCCTCCTTCATTTCCCGGAAGTTTTTTCATAAGAATGGCATGTCGAAGAATTGTAATTTCTCTTTACAAAGGGAGAGGAAATGTGTGTTAAGGGACAAAGTATAAATCCGATGTAAGATAATATTAAAAGCAGCAAAGGTTTTATTTGCCAATCGAGAGAAAGATTCATCTCGAGAATTCCTTCGTTCATTTTTTTAATAAACGAGATACGTGTATAGTGAATGATGACATTAGGATACGTAGCTGCTAAATAGATGATGATGTCTCTACCGTTAAAAATGCATGCACATGTACAAATGTTTGTTTGTCTCTGTGAGAGAGAATTCGGCCTGGACCGATCGTTTTCCAGATAAAGAGAGAAAGAGAGCGAGAGAGAGAGAGAGAGTATAAATACGATGCGTTTCGGCCTCTGGGTTATTGATGACGACTTTAAATGCAAAAGCTGTGCTGGACCCCTCGATGCCTCACAAACGAATAACTTAATTTATATAAGTAACGAGCGAGAAAATTTATAAAAAAAAAGAGATGAAAGAGAGCGAGATGAGATAATGGGAAGAAAGAATTGGAGGAGAAGCTTCGAGGAGCTCAGACCTAGTGCTTTCGCGCGCGTCGCGTCTCGCGAGACGGGATATGATCTGTTATGCGGATGACGTCGCGCGAACGCGGACGAGTCGCGACGCGATCAATGGAAAGCTCCAGGATCCGAAGTCTCGACATTCCTATTTGAAAAAAAAAAAATAATAAAGAAAAGTCTCTTCCTTACGCTTTGAATCAACATCATCCAGCCTCTCGTGCTCGTGCACACGGGACTCACACGTACACGTAACGTTTTACGAACTATACTTACGCGAGAAACTATACACACGAAAGATTATACACACAGAGCAAAAAGAAAAAAGAGAAACACTATAATACTATATTCACGAAGTGCGTTTTGCCTCCAGTTCCATTTTAATCTCCTATTTGTAAACTTGCCTTCCACTCTAAGGGAAAGCCTTACATACATGCGCGCAAAAAAGATTAAAAAAAACGAAAAAAAAGAGAAACAACGTCGACACCACTTTTGTTGATATGTAAATCTATGGAGAAATAAAATAGGGATGGGGGATTAAAGGAAGTAAAGGCCACAGTGAGATCGGTGCATTACTTTTCTTCGCCCAGGGGTGCGTGCCAGTCTCGTAAAAACGGAGCCAACCAGATCGGAGAAACTGGTGTGATTTTTGTGCGATCCGTACAATATAATGTTACTTAAGAACTTGAGAGCAAAGAACATAAATGCCGTACAGCGTAAACATCATGCGTGTCGGTGGTTCAGTCATAATATATATGTAATATATATATATATATATATAAAATAATTTACGAAGAAATTAAGAAAAAAAAAATGAAAGAGATAATTCCTCCACAGTCCTTTATTATTTAATATTGAAGTGAACAAAATGAGAAGTACTTGTATTTCTGGTGACCTAGATCGCATTGATCATTAAACAAAAAAGAAAAAAAGATAAAAAAAAAGTAAAAAAGATAAAATAAATATATCCTCATTTTTAGGTCACAGCTACTCGATTCGTTTCCTTCATTACTAATGGACCTCTCGTTTCAGCAACCATCTCTTTTTGTGTTCGATGGCATCTAGATACTTTGCTATGAGAATATTTCATTGTGTCTCTGTGAACAGGATCCACTTTACATATCTCTGACTTTTCTCGCTACCCTCGAAAACTTTTGAGAAGAATAGATATAGATTACAAGAAAGTACGGTATTAATTGTAATTAGGAACTCTCGCTCCCCATTAAACACCCGAAAAAAAAATAGGGGGAGAGAAAAAAAGCACACATTGGATCTATTTGTAAACTGTGGTTATTCTGTGTCCTGAAGTATATTTCCACACTTACACTCTTTATTAAGAATGAGAAAGATTTGTCAACACACTCGTTTTGTAAAAGTGGTCGTTAGTATTCGACAGGCATCTGTATCTAAATGCTTCCAAATCCGCTTCGTTTCATCGAACACTGATACCTAGCGATTAAGTCTCTTACGTTACAAAGACTCTATTCCAGTATTTAATATAATAGTAATTTTATATCCGTATCGCAAAATCTATTTATTGAAAGAATTTTCGCGCGCCGAGGATAGATAGATAGAAAGAAAGAGAAAGCGAGCGAAAGAGTGGCGCATGGAAGCTCTTGTTGTGAACGTTAACATCGAGGCAATGCCAAATCTTTACTGAATAATATTGAAGCGTTAGCTCTTCTAATATTTAATTTAGCGTCCCCTCGATCTTTGTTATTGAAATACACGTTGTTGTTCTTAAAAAAAAATCGTTTATACCGTATTTGCGGAGGTACCAAGACACATCCTGCTTTTATCAAACGTTGTATTTATTTCGATGTGTACATACGAACGTAAAATTGATCGACGAAGTGAGTTTTCGTTCGATTATGCTAATCGAAATTTTTTAAACAAACAAGTTCGTTGCGCTACAAACAAAGTGAGAACGTTGTACGTTGCAAAATGAGGAAATACTTTTTTTTAAATCAGATTATTTCGAGCATAGAGCTCTTTTTTCTTTTTTATTACTTTAACCAATTGTAGTCATTCAATTTTAACGCTCCTTAATTTCTCAGAACTTCTAATTCAAAAATTGTTTCTAGTGTATGTAAGTATATTCTCTGCCGTATCTCAAAGGCGTTCTTCACTTCTTGTCGTACATAAATAAAGCGGCACAGTTTGTATAAAGTGTTGATATTAAGTTAATAAATTGTTCCTATATACTTATATGGGAGCAAACTGGTGTTTATCTATAATACAAGCGATTTTATCTCCCCGACAAAAACAGCCAAGTTTATCTGACGTGATGGAAAAACTGCGGGATATCTCTTACGATACACACGATTACGGAGAAAATTACAACTGCGTCATTCCGTGCAATAATGCGTCTATACGAAGAGATAAATTACGTATTGTTTTCGTATAATTACTCTTCAACAATTAACGGGCGAACTTACACAAGGTGTAGAATTGTCTTACCGAGAGATAAAACAGAGAAAAACAGTTTTTATTTATTTTTTTTTTTTGAAAAATACTATATTTTCCATACATGACTTTTTTAAACTCGTGTAACATAATAACAAAATTCGATGATTATGCAGATATGTTTTGCTAGCAGTGAACAATGCGTGCTCTCACGATAAACATTCTTTTGGTGGGACTTTGAAACGCTGGCACACCTCCTTCAGTAAGTTTTTCAATATCCTCACCTGATGCTCAGAACTCTGAAAATATATGGATATTATTTACTTACTTTCGACGCATATTGGCTTTTGAGTTAATATTTTATTTGTCGTACAAGTTTTTCAAGTATGTTAATTGGTCACAAGATAGAGAATTTCTGGAAACTCGGTAACTTGTTTTCTCTATTCTGTAGCTAATCAGCATGTTTAAAAAATTTATCGTACGACATATGAATAAAATATTAACGTTATACTTTATTTAGCGTCACGAAACGAATACTCACCCCGTCAAGGGTAATTGTTGGTATGAAAGATACCCGCGGCACGAGGGAATTCGTCATCTCTCCGTACTTTGCCAGGAGTTCCTGCCCTCTTCCAGTGTTTGAACACTTCTTTATAGACTCCAGGTCAATGGGTATTCGCTCGGCGCACGTTTTCATTATCCGTACCGGATCAATATTATTCTCGATCATACAGGCCACAAATTGCAGTTGTACCGATGGATCCTTAATGACGTCGATGGAGCAAGCGTGTATAATGTTCGCCTGACACTCGATCGGTCCGTGCTGGCATATGAATTGATACCCATCACTCGTTTTTGTCGTCTGTGTTGGAAATCGAATACGTAACTTTAGAAAGCTTGCCGTTTAACTCGATCCACTGATCTAATTGTCTCGATTAATGATTTCATTCTCGTGATATATTTAGCCGCATTAATTAAAAAATGTAACGCGGTTAATAACGAATTTTCAGGTAAAATACAGAATCATGATATCACAGAGCATCAACATGACTTACACTTATTACTTATATATATATATATAAGTAAACTTACAAATGACAAATAAGGTCATGATAACGTTCTTATGGTATTATTGATTTCTGTGTTTTACCAGGATTGGTCGCAACGGTTTTCGTACCTTCGCCTTACCATACGGCACCAGCTCAACCTCTATATTCGTTGAAAGTTTTTGATACGTTGGATTTAATTGTTTTAAAACGAAACTACGCGAATCCGGGCATAACGCTTCGTAATACACAGCCACATGTACTTTCTGAGAAGCCGGTCCATCTTTTTCGCTCAATGGTGTCGCCACTTGGTCCTGAAGTTCTACAATTAAGAAAAGAATGAAAGATATTAAAAGATTTCGATTTGAAAATAGTCTGAGATGTCTATATTAAGTGCTTTCAGGATTTTTTAATTTTTAGTTTTCAATTTTTATCACTGTTGAATAAACAATTGTTACTTCGATTTAGAATTGTTTTGCGCGAGAAATTGTGAATTGTTTTTATAATTTTAAATTCTACGTAATATTTCAATATTTCAAGAGACATTCCGAGTTCATGATATTTAAGATAATTTTTCACAAGAAAGAAAACCGCAACATTCTTTTTTGTATAATTTCTAATAAAAGCCGTAATTTCTGCGAATCATTGCTTATCTTGTAATCAGAACAATGATAAATGGACAGATTTTTTTCGTTGACTGACGTAAGTAGCGTGATTATCGTATATATTTAGCTTGATTTTTCTAATGCGTTATGTTTCTATTCGATTTTTCCTCTATGTAATTCCCGTTCGTTTTGGTTTAAAAATACGAATAAGGCGTGTGGTGTATAAATTAAATAATAAACACTTTTAAGATTCTTCACTTTTTAATAATCTGTATTTATCATTAAAACCAAAATCATTATTTCGAACTCGTGGTATCCGAGACTTAGGCCTGTTTTTTTTTATCAAAGAAACTTTTAATTACTGTATACATTGCAATAAATTGAAGTGAAATAAACCATATTTGTCTCGCTCGACGTGTAACCAGTTTAGAAAGTTCATCCATAAAAAACAACCGTGCATATCAATTTTAGTACTTCAGGATTTTTCGATTTTAGTACTTAATTTGTATCATTATGAATTACAATTGTTATTTAGATTATTTGGGATTATTCAGCGCGAGAAACTGAATTCTTTTTATAATTTCAATTTCTATATAAAATTTTAGTGCTCGAGAAACGTCCTCATTTTCCGCAAGAAAAAAAACCGCGATTTTTTTTACTTTCAGATCATACAATTAGTCATGCATACTTTGCATCTGTCCTACAGTTCCGATAGCAATTTTAGCAATTAGATTCTTAACGATTTGACAGATGTTACACAAACTGCGAGCGATCGCGTTTCAAAACTCGGCAAATGGAGGTTTATAGCAAATTTAATTAGACGCACTTATACACATGAAGTGTGTTATAGTGCGTCTAATTGACGTTGTAGAGCTGTACACTACATTTTAATCCGAATGTGTGTGTAAAATAAAATGCAAATATTTAGAATTATAAAATATATTTTACCTAACAGCACAATCTCACGAAATATATCAAGTCAAGAGAAAGTCGAAGTGACATATTTTGACGTTAAAATGATGTTTTTTTATAAAATTTGATTATTTATTGACTTTAAGCATCAAAATATAAAATACAATTTGATGCCGTTTTGATTTTTTGTCGACTCTTGTGTATTGGAATAAAGTGTATTCAAGATTTCATGTTTTAACTTGGTTTCTATATTTTATATATATCTATAAATATCTTTATAACGCATATCTTTACATTTTTTTTACGACGACTTTAATGTGTTCACTGCGTTCAATCGAATTCGCTACACATTTAGACGCGAAAAGATCGCGCCACTTCAAAAATCTCAGATATAACGACTCGAGCAAAACGACAAGTCATCATAATATCAAAATGATGTCAAAATGATTCTCCAACATGATCATTAAAAGTCATTTTTCAATCATTCACGGTTCATTTTCATATCATTTTGACGTTATCGTGACTTGTTCTGTTTGGAGATGTGCTCGTCGAACGGCAAATTGCACAATGAGGTAATCACGAAAAATCCGGCTAGAAATATCAATCTGTGGCCTTCGATTGTGAGATACATACGTTGTTTTTATCGTACCAATGTATTGAAAAAAAATACACCTGTGCGATACAGATGTTTCCGTAAAGTGTATGATGTGCATAATTTATCATTTATCCTTGTTTAACATTCGATGAACAAAGATAAAATAACGCATTACGTGCTTTACGGAATGTAGTCAGAGTCGTATGAATTGATATCGAATCACCGGACTACAACATTATTGGAAAAAGCCTTGTATTAATTGGAATTCTCATTGAAAATGAACACACACACAAATCAGAATTTTCTGATTAATAATCCAATAATATAATTCTAGCTGAGATAACCAAAATTCTGTTTGATCATTCACTTTGTCAATCTTTTTCTAATTCTTGGAATTAGAAAAATATATAAAGTTAGTTGAATCTGGATTATAAACTACGTTGAGATAGAAACTGGCATCAGTAAAAAAACGATAATTCCTCGAATTTTTCAAAAAGATACGGCTTTGAGGAGCGTCCATTAAAGACCTCTTAGAGAGGATCGACGGATTAGTCATCATAAAACTTTTTTCCTAGAATATGGAAATATGAAAACTGAAAAGTAAAAATTTTTTACATGTACGTGCGTATATGTACGTACATACATAAAAAGTTTCACGTTTCCATATTGGGGGAAAAAAGTACGTGATGACTGCTGGCCGGGATTTAACGCGCGCTGTTAACATTCCTCGTCGCGCTAACGTGCCTCCGTATGTCTGGTGACAGGGAAAAAAAATCGATTTGTCGAACTCGCGTGAATACAGGCAGGTGGAGATCGAGCCTCGAGGTGCGCGCGACATGCCGCCGATTGCCGCCTGTTCGGCGGCGACAGCAGGCGACAGGTAGCGACAGGTGCAAAAGGCGAATGAGAGCGAATGGGAGAGAGAAAGAGCGTAGCTCGCGCGCGGCGCCCCTCGTTACTTCGTACCTGGCATGGCGGCGCCGTCCTCCAGGAACGCGAGCCAGATCTTGGAGGTCTGCCAGAGCAGCAGGCCAAGGACCAGAAGGAACACGAGGCGCCATCGAAAGCCTAACCCCATCGTCCCGGCTGTTGTCGCGGCAAGAGACGCGCACGACTCTTCGCGCGGCGACGGCGGCGACGACGGCAGCAGCAGCGGCGGTGACGCCGCGACGGCGATTTCGTTAGCGCGGACTGACGCAATGTTTTCTATCTAGTATTAAACGCGCCGGCGGCGACGGCTGTAGCGACGGCCGACATAGCGATTCGACACGTTGGGACTTGGGACGCGAGCGAAATTACAGCGGGATGTTCCGTCGACGTTCTGCTCTGGTCGATTGATCCTCGTCCTCGTCCTCGAGCACTCTTGCGGCAATTTGGCCAACGCCACGCGTGCCAACGGGATTTAACGACCGCCACTGTGTCGAATAGAATGTTCTTTCCTTCTTGTTTTCGTTATTTTTTTCACCTTTTCTCGCAGCATCATCGCACGCAGCGTCCGCAGTGATGCGAGCACTCGTGCAGACGTCGATTACATTAAAGCCCCTATTGGAGAATGGAGTTTGGAATATTCGGAGATTTTGGAGTAATCGGAGTGCGCACTGCGCATTGAGAGTTGCCGAGTTGGAGAGTAGATCTTCACCAATCGGATAACTTTGAGCTCGGTCCGCGTTGTATCGATTGAGCGGATTTTAATTTCCGATTCTCACGATTTCCTCGATCTTCGAAAATATTCTTCTTCCTCGGATTTGCGTTTTGTTCTTTTCCAATTTTTGTATTTATTTTTTCTAGACACGTTATATTTATTTTGTTGACCGAGTACTGTTCTAATAACAAATTCAATCACTTGTATTTACTCTTTCCGAGGTCACAAAAAACTTCTGATCATTAATTACAATTTTACATTTATAAAACTATACTAATAAGAATTGTCAATAAAAATTGTTATACAAATTTTATATTATTAAATACCAACATTTGATGTATAAAAAATTATGTCCTCTCCTATCCACGAATCATCTTTTTTAAAAATGTATACACATGTTTTTTCTTGTAATTCAGATATAGTAATTTTATTTGCATTATATTTAGATAGAGATGACTCATCAATTATCACTCACACAATTAATGAATTTTCCATTGAAAATCCTATTCTGAATAGTATAACACATTTATATTCGGTAGCTAGTAAATGGTGGGGTGCTCAAGTATACATTTATTTATAATGGCACCTCGATGTTTTAAGAGGGGAAACCCCACAAGTTTATTTAATTTTTTTGTAGTAATTTTGTTAATCTCATTAATAATTTGATTAATAAAATCAATATACATCGAGTTTCTATGATTAATAAAGATTTTAATAACAATAGTGATATATGTTTTATAGTGTCACAATTTCTTCAATTTTTAAATGCAGATTATCATAAGGAAATTTAAGTAAGCGCAGTATAGGTAATACGTAAATAAAGTAAGTATACAATACAAGAAGTAAATAAGTTTTTTAGTGAGATAACAAATTATACATAAATGCACTTCCAATTAACTTCTAAACAAATTATGTATTGTAAATACACTTCGTTATCGTTTGTAAGAATGTTATAAATAGTACAATAACTCTAACTTTATAATACTATAACATTTTTTTATTCTGTTATATATAAAAAATTTTAATATTATAAAGTTATATATATATATATATGTACAACACACACACACACACGAGTAGAATATAAATAAAAAAAAGAGTAGAACTTCTTTGTATCATATATATGTACAAAATCTGTTAATTCATTTTACATCTGCACCAAAATAATAGAAATACTAATTATTATAGATTCACGAATCATGCGAGCAGAGGATTTATACGGATTATAATTAAATGTTAAGAGTTTATTTAAAGTTCAAACAAATAATTCACGAAAGAATAAGAACTAATTCTACGTGAATTTTAAAAAATCGCGTAAATCTTTTATGTAGTTTAGAATAATAATTTTATTTTTACATTTAATTTTTTAAGTTAGTTTTCTTCATTATATATTTACATATTAAAGTTTTCCTCGAGAAAGCAACACGATGATTATAAACTAATAGTATGAAGGCTTTCAGCGAGTTCTCGCAGATCATAATTACTTTTTTTTATTATAATATTGTCCAGATATTACAAAAATCTGATAAAAATACAAGATATAAATATATTGCTTCAGAGACGGTCAACAGTTGTCGCCGGCGTCTCAAACCTAAAACATATTTGGTGAAATGTAACAAAATTGATAATTTCACAATTATATAATTGGGACTATTGCGCAAAAAAACTTTGACATATAATAATTATTTAATACTAAATCACATAATTAAAGATTAATAATAGTACAATTTTTTGTTATTGGTTCTTACAATATTATAATTCTAAAGTGAGTTTTAATAAAAAAGTTCAATTATATATTATAAAGTTTATAATTACAATTAATTTTAATGATGATTAATAATTAATTGGGTTATTTTATTAATTAATGAGGCATTTAAATTTCAATAAAGTAATTTTATTAATCAATTTCTAAAAATAAATCGGTAATTTAAATATAAATTATCAATTGGCAACTGATTTACTTGCATGGTCTTGTTATTGTTGTCCACAAGAGCAAGCGACGATTACTCGACGATCAATTTTTTATATCACTTTTCATAATTTTTGTCTCATCAAGGAGATTATTTTACTTAAATTTAGTTTCCTATGTCTGCTAGCTCTGCGAGAAATGATTTACATTTATTCTGGAGTACTTTAACGGCTTCTGTGAATAGCACGGCCGGTGGTAATGTTCCCACAGATTCTATGGTGACTATAAATTAAGTACACACAATCACACAAACATAAATATATACATATATATATTTATATTACATAATAAACTTTCTAACTGTCATAAGCTGTAGCTTCAACTTGTCCAAAAGAAAAAATAATTCGTATAACACAATGACTGTAACTCAAATCTTAATTAATTCTTTTTCAATGATTCTAGATTATTTATACTTACAGATAAAATGATCCTTTATCCTACTCATTTCCACACAATTCTTTAGTTGATCGTAACGATAGACGTTTCTGGAACAACTATCGTAACGGGCATTTTTAACACGCGCCTCCCGATACTTCTGACCTGAGTTTGTCTCTTGTTCTACTACTTCTATCACGCCAGGGCTGAAACAGCTCTTCAAAAGATCCGCGTCTTGATCCTTCACGGGTTTAATTAGCTGAATGACTGGTAAGAGGCGATATGACGCAGTAGCTAAACATATTATATAATATATACTGACATAAATAATTTATTTTAAATTTAATAATTAAAAAAAACATTGTATTTGTCTATTTGTTTAATTTATGATATTTATATTAGAATATGAGAACTAAAAAAATGTTTTGTTTGCAAAATTCTTACGTACCTACGGGAGAAAATTTAGCGTGATCTTTGCCAATGCCTTTAACTGCATGCATAAACAAGTGGATCTCATGACCAGGACGCATTTTACATATTAATATGTCGTTTTCTAAAATACCAATTTGTTCCGCTTTAAACATCTCTGCTTGCCGGCCTATTGGTACCCATTTAATGTCCTTACTGTAAACTATAAAAAGAATACTATATGTTATGTATTTTATTTATTATGTTCAGAAACTAATATAATATTAGGTCTTCTAAACTAACATAATATTAGCATAATAGGTCTTCTTTGTCGCTGTACTGAAGTACACTAAAATTTTCTCGCTTTTGCTACTTCAAATATATATCAATTTCAATTTAAGCATAATATAAAAATAATAACGATGTAAGAATATTAATTTTTTATTATTGTTAAAATCTTTTGTGATAATTTTAAGTATATATTAATTCAGCTAGAAAGAATAAACCTATAAATTTATGAAAGTCAAATCGTCTTTAAGATGTTCAACAGTTTAATGACAAAAGAGTTTCTTATCAGATGGAAAACTTAGGTTCAGTTTCTGTCCTATCATTTCATACATAATTAATGGGAAAAATATAACATTGTGATTAAAATAACGCATGATTTTACGTGATAGTGATTGACTTATGATTATAGGTTTTGAATTTGATGTCAATTATGTATGTTTTGGTTTTACAAGAGATTGGAAAGTGCAAAATTATAAAAAAAAGAGTATGAGATAAGTGATAAAATTCTACTTAGAAATTTATACATTTTATTTACATATTTTATTGTGATTAAGAAATTAAATAAACAAGAGTGTTTTAAAAAAATTATTGAAATCTGATTAGTAAAATCGAAAATTTTATAATAATAAGAAATTCAGTGAAGTACCTTTGCTATTTTTGTACATATCCTCTGGAAGACGAGAATTCTTAGGTGCTTGTGGATTCATACTGCACGTAACTTTCAACTCGTATCTTAGAGTATCATTATCACTGACTGTATCATCTGTTTTTTTGTCGTTCGGAGGATATTCGAATAATCTAGGATCTGCACGAAGAGGTACAAGCCCCAATCTTAAAAGCAAATTACATGTTAATTTGTTATAAACAATTTTCATGGACATAAAAACAGAAAAACCTTGTTATTTCTCTCACCTATGTGCAAGTACTTCATCTTGAATCAAGCTAGTATTATTTATGATATAAACCTTCTCAATAGCCATACTTGGTACTTCACTCAGTAATATCCTGCGAAATGCATTAGCTAGCGAAATATGACAGCCAATTATATCAAATTCTATTTCTCGATCTTGTTCTTGAACTATATTTATTTTCAGGTTCTACAATAAGAAAAATATTTTTACTTGCACATATTGATATACATATTAATACATAAAATATTGTTCTCTTTATTACAATATGTTACCTTTACAAATTTCTCCAGCGTCATTGATCTATCTGTCCTATTACACATATATTCCTCAAACTGTTGAAACAAATTCATATTATAAATACATTGTATAAAAAGCAAAATGCCTTTAGTGAATCCTACTAAACTTACATTTTCATATTCTTTCATAATCCAACGCGGTTCCTGATTATTCTCCATTGTTATATAAATTATACTTCGGCAACTGAGATTTATATTGTTTTTTCTTCTTCTTTTTAATAAGAAGTACTAGACTATCTACTTGTTTCTTTAAATATTTTTCTTAATTTGCACCACTCTCACACACTTTGCTGTTTTTTTTTAATAATTCTTACTTTTGAAATGCTTCAGCAGAGAGCTGTAATGAATTTTTTTTATTAAAATTCTTGAACAGAATATTAATTTCTACAGAAACTAACAATTGAGAATCTTAATAAAAATGAAGTGTTTTTTACTAAATACAGACTAACTAATCGATAATTAAATTGTCAAATAAAATACTTATTTTTTATAGTTATAATTTTTATTTAATATAGAAACAAACAATTAAATTAGGGATGACTAATTATAGCAGGAAATTTTAATATAGATAGATATAAGTTTTAGCCGGTTGAGTTAATCGGGATTTAGTTGAAAATCACTGACTCAAGAGAGTAACACAAGAACTGAATGTTAGAATAACGCTAAGTTCTCGTGACACCTTTATCGTGTGCAAAACCTAATAAACTCCAAAATCTATGAAGTTATCCCATGAAAATGAAAAACATAACTGGATTCCCGCGCACATTGTCAGTTAATTGTCAGTTTATTTTAACTCAACCTCATATCTCTACTTCGTTATTTCATCCGATATTTGAATAACGAGACGATACATTGCGGAAATAAATTATACTTTACCCAAAAGATATTTCAAATATTCTCAAACTGGAATGAGAGAACAACCACATGTCTTAACACTACCCAATTATCGGTCGCTTTTCTATTATGCCAAAGCAAAGCATCAAATCACGCCAAACTAGTTGGACTCCAAGTCTAAAGGAGCAGTGCTTTTTGTTAGAGCAGAGTTGCTAGCATGCTCTTTTCTGCGCATGCGCGATATTTCAGTGATGAATTCAGTAATATACGCATTTACGTAATTTTATTATGCATATTTTTTTATCTGCACTTTATGTTTTCAAAAAGAACTTAATCTCGCTACAATATGTCATTAATTTTATAATATAATTCTATGATACAATATTAGGTTTGTTTGGGTTGCTTGAAATCCCCAAAAATGTTAGCACTTAAAAAGGGATAAATATATATTCAGGCGTTGAAAAGAGAGAGAACGACGATGTCAAGTGCAAAAAGTTCAAGAAACGCGAATAGACCGAATAACGCACCACATGGGTTGTCCTATTGGTCAAAATTTGAGGCAGAAAGGGAGAAGAACGAGAGAGAGAGAGAGAGAGAGAGAGAAGAATGAGTGCAAGTGCAAAGGATAAACGAGAAAGTGCAAGTAAAACTGACAGCAAGTATGTGTCACTTGTATGCTTCAGAATGTCAATAAGAATGTATTAACGCGTAATTTGAGTTTAACACAGACGAGATTCGCGATTATGGTCGATTTGCACGAATATAGAGAGAACGTACGACAACTCAGACAATACGCGGCCATTCACAATGTATCGGAGGCGCAAACGTCGGAAATATTTCAAGCTTGTTTTAGACAATTGGAAGCCAAGTACTCGAAAAAATCGAAGAAACAATCGAAGTCTCTGCGAATTATTTTATCACTCGTTTTTATCTCCATTATACTGTTATGCTTATGCCAAAGCTGGTTAAACGTTATATTTATAAGAATCTCGCAAAACTCCATTTATCCCGCTTTATATACGTTGCGTAAAGCGGCTGTACCAATTGTCAGCCAATATCCGTCGCTATCTGGTTTGTAATCCTCGAACGATTAGTTTATTAAACTTTTTATTAGAATAATATAAAAAGTTATAGTATAAGAGGAAGTATCTTAATGTTTACATATTTAATAATATTTATTACTCCAGAATTATACGACGAATGGTGCTTGATAGAGAATCCATACTTCTACATCAATGATATGGACTGCTGGCCTTGCACTATGGTCCATTCTGTACTAGATTTAACTGGTCACAATATCAGCAGATCCTTTAACGTCGGTATACCATATACTAGAGCAGAAAATAATACAACTATCAAGATGAAAGATCTAGTTAATTTATATTGGAGCAACCAAGATGTCTTTGATAAAGATGCTAAAAGAATTTTTTCCACCAATGAAACTTTTAAGTAAGAGTTTTCACGTATACTGTTAGAAATTTCGTTATAAATTTAAGTAACATGTAAAGGAAACTTGTGATTATATTATGAGATAATTGAAATAATAAAATGGTTTAACTGAAAACTAAGTTACAGTAGTTTTAAATAAATGTGTGTATTCAATTACATGCAAATCTACATAAATCTACAAATTTTATGGAAAGTACGTTAAATTTCATACTTTTCATATACCTTTCAGTTACCAATACATTAAATTTAACGTAATGTTATGAAATTAAACTTGTATAGTTTAAAAATATATTAAATTTCATGATATTTTTAACAGTATATTCTCTAAAGTCTTTGGAATGGAATCTCACTCTAAAAATTGAAAGTGTCAGAACTTTCAATCATTAAAAGTGGAATTTTACTCTAAAAAGAATTTAGAAAGTATATTAATTCAAATTTGACAGAATTTCTAATTATATGACATCTATCTGATCAAATTATATGTGTTATATGTTTGCACAGAACTATCCGTGATGTTATGGATAATAGATTGGATATTTTCCACACTGCTTCTCTTGCTACTCACATATCTTGGAGAATAAACCGTATGAAGCCCAATAGAATACTCCGAAAGTTATTTCTAAAGCCAGCAGAGACTCCGAATTGGTGGAGTCAAGGCACAGAGAAATATATTTTCATCGACGAGTCGGAATCACCGCCTTATCCATTGGTAGGTAATGCATTCTAATTGTTATATCTTAGCAGGTCTTAGCTAAGTCAATCCATGAATTTTTAGCCCAATCCTGAGTGTAGCAATATTGTGATACGATGCGTAGCTGGTGCAAGACTGATAAAAATGACACCAAGCTCGGAATGCGTTCAACATTGTAAATCTTCGATCATCTTATTGTCCGCTGGACATACATGTGAGTATTAGAGACCCTAAATGATCTGCGCTCTTTTTTTTTATTTCTATTTTATTTATATTGTACATTTTATTTTCTTCTTTTATGTTCTTAAGTATGGTACAATTGGTGGTATTGGAGACCCGTGAGTCTACCAGTGTATAATGCTACTGCTCTTTCTATTGGTTATTTAACTTCGTTTTGTTAATATCACCGATAGGAAAAATATTGTAGATATGTACCACAACAATGTAGCTAATAATGACAAAGCTATATTTAATAAAATTTATTAAGTTTATCTGCATTTTTCCTTCGTATTTACGTTAATTTCAAATATTGATTCGTGTATATAAGATTGTTTGCAGATTTAGATTTCTCGAGTGGAGTATTATTTCTGACAATACAATAACGTATGAAATAAAAAATCAAATTCAGCACCCTATCAACAAAGAATTTCCTGAGATCATTTCCTGGCATAATATATTGTCTAAAATATTATCTAGGCATATTTGTAACACTCATAATAAAATAAGTCTGTTTCCACTTTCGCCTATATTTAGTTTACATTTTTAAATGTCTCCACATAATCTAAAACACACTTGTAGAAATAAATTACAAACAACAATAAATAAGTTATGCGAAAATTGTTGTGCTCGCAAGAATTTGTCGTACTATTTTGTACGTATAGTACAAACATGTGTCCAAATGCAAACAACTACATGGTGCGAAAAAGCGGATCCCAATTCGCATTTGATATAATTTTTTTTTCAATTTCCTAAGAGATTATCAGTAAAAGATTCTGCTCCATGATAGGAAAGTTTTCCTCGTAAAATATCGGATTATCACCTTGATGGATATCGTCAATGGAGCATTCTGGCGTTTACTCGAACTTCTGCTTGAGTTTCTGCTTGTACAACACAGGTAGGAGGGAAAACAATGCAAACACACACAGTACGATTACACTATTCCACGACCACGCATCGCTCGACGATGTGAGATTGTGCAACGTTTGACCCGCCTGTATGGCGACGAAGGAAGGCGGCGCGACGCCGAAGAAGGTGCCGACAGTGAACGGCATCATCGGCACACCGATCACCGGGCTGGCTAAATTGATGAACCAGTTTGGCAGTAACGGCGTCATCCGGAGGAACAGCATATAGTTTAGTAGATTATCACGATGTTTGGTCACGGTAATGGTCCACTCGTTTGCCTTTTCTGGAAAGTATCGGTACAGCAATCGCCTGCCCAGCAATGAGGACAGCAGGTAGCACAAAGTGGCGCCGATCGCGCTACATGTACATACAAGTATCAGCGCGACCGGGAAACGGAACAAAAATCCGGAAAGAATTGAGAGAAAAATAGAGCCAGGAATGGCAAACGTTTGCAGGCTATTGAGATATGATGTAAGGAACACATTGTGTATCTTAATAGGATCTTTTTCGGAAATTGTTCTGATACCTAAGTTGAAGTGAAACAAATACAAAATACGGTCAATATCTCACTGCAAATATTGCATTGATTGAGCTAATAAAAAAAATTTACTAATTGTTCCATCAAAAAGAGCTTTGAAGCGTTTGTAGCATAATATTGACTGTACAGCTTGTTTTATTTCAACTTATTACTCCAATGTACACCAATTAAGAATATTTTTCGAAAAAGGACAAATTAAAAGTAAAGATATGTGACTAGAATATTCAAGGATACAAGATGTAGATGATAAACAGTCCGGCCAATACTTGGAAGTAATATAAATCCTTATATCGTTCTAACAGTTTTCCCAAATTCTTGGCATCTTCTATGTGAAGCGGTAACTTCATATGCTGCCTTTCATCTCTACAAAAAGAATACACAAAGGCGCAATTATTATATCCAATACAATGTACAAAGCGTGAACACAAAGATATACAGATGAATGACTGTTCTTACTCTTCTAAGTCTGGAAAACTGGTGTACACATAAAATAACGCAGTCAACGAGGCCACAAAAATGAGTCCAACAGTTATTACTGCTCTTCTTGTCGAAGCTTCACCATTGGCTGCTTTGGGCACTCCTACAAAGAATATAAAAATTTATATACTTATAAATTAAATATATTTAATATAAAATTTAATTTTTTAACCTTTCTATTACAACTTTCGTGACAAAACATAAAAAGAAAAGAAAATATATTTTAGCTACATTTGGTTTTGCAAATCGGAGACATCCGTAATCATTCTATCCTTGTTCACTGAATTCGGAGCTTCCGATTTGCGAAATCAAACGCAGCTATTACACTTAGTTTCAAAATAAAAGAGAAACTAAAATACATGAAATTAAATATTAAGGATAAATCGAAAAATATATCAAACCTATAATAGATATATAAATACAATAAGTCACATAAATACAGAGGGCCACGTGGATTCATTGATATTTTTGTTTACTCGGCTATCGTCGAATTACTTACGCGCTTTTACACGTGTCACTTTGAGATTGCGTCGCGCCATTTCTGATATGCGTGCACGTTTGCTGATCGACATCTAAACACGCCACTTCCCGGCACATTTCCCTCGCAAAAAGCAATCACGCGATCGCGATGTCTCACCTGATCTCACGTCAACCTGCGGGCTCATCGTTCGCCTTTCTCCGGATATCGCTTTCGCGAACTCGGTTTCTATAATCCACGCGTTTTCTCGTTCAGTCTCGTCTCAGTGCATGTCGTACGAATGCAACTGACGTGTAATATCGGTGTCAGAACGGCTGCACCGTCGCGAGAGGGATTTTCGAATCACAAGGCTGATAACACAGCTTCCTTCGCTTTTAGCGAAAATCAGCTGACAGCCTCGTGTTGTTTCGGCATTGGATGATTGGACATGTTTTGCGTTTGACCATAGACTGCGCGTTTCCGTTATAAGCATGAAGATCGTTAAACACGTCGGCAATGTAGTTTGCACGTTTGCACTTTCAATCGTCTCTTCATATGCGAATTTTTAAGTTTTATATTGTTTCGGTCTCATAAAAATCTGAAAAAATTCTTGCATATGAAAAGGCTTTAACAACAAGTTTTTGCTATTATATGGATCTCAGATTGTATTTCATATTAATTTTTTTACAAATTTATGTACAGAATTCGCAATTAAAATAGACATTATAGACAATCCAAGACAGTTCAAGTTTGCTAAAGTATTTGAGAGGAGAATAGTGAGTTTAAGCTTTTTTTACAATTGTATATTATATATATATAATATAATGAGGAGAAAAGAAAAACAATTAATTTATATATCTTTTTGTTTATAGGAAAGGATGCAATATGTTATAGACAGATTTGCTGTAATATATCGACAATCAGTAAGGTAGTGATTGATAAAATTAATTTAAAAAAGCATTCAATCCACGATCCAATTAATCACTTTTCAATATTCCGTTGTTCTTGATTATTATTATTATTATTATTATTATATTAGCCGTAAAATTTAAATTGAAAAAATAAGTTTCTTTGATATTTATTATAGTAAATACCAAGTAACATAACATTAATGTTATAATTTCATGCTTATATAGTAGTGTAACTGTTGTGTAACATATATTACGCTTTTACTGTTGAATATAAAATGATACATTAATGTCATATTACTGTCATATTTAGTGTTTACATGGATAATGGCTTTATTCCTTCCTCTATAGCACAAAGTTGCACAAAAGTTCCAGCAACACTGTGAAAAATGACAATGAAATCGACGTCGATTTGATGCTTTTGATGCCGAATTGATATTGATTCGATGTCGATTTCATTATCATTTCTCACTGGGACTGCTGCAACATTGCAGCAACATTGCATGTTGCAGCAATATTGTAGAGATTTTGCAGCGATATTGATGTATGAGTTCCTTCATTTTGAAATAAAATCATTTTAACGACCGTTCAAGTAGGCGATATTTGTATCGCTTAAGGGAAACGCAGAATGCAGAATTTGTTAAAAAATTTTCATCGAGGTAAGATATACCTATAATATTATAATTATGATTTAAGCTGTAACTCGTACAGTATATTTCAAGCAACCGACAGTTCTTTTTTTACTCCTCGATTGGAATTATGAAGAATATTCTCGTCTATTTCGGTACTTCCTTTCCTTTCCTTTCTTACTACTCTGCCACTCTTCGAGCAGTTGAAAAGTGGAAGACACGAGACTTCACAGGATACGATTAAAATAATTTCCTTCTTGACGTCTTTTGAATGGAATGTGTAAAAGATCTAATTATACTCTTATACATTAAAAATTGCCAATTTCGATGTCAATAATGATTAAGAACAAGAAAAAATAGACAAAATATTAATAATGCTTACGTTACGTAAATCAATTAAGAAAATTTTAAGTTTCTAGAGATTCTAAAACAGGTAAAAAATCACTTTCAAGTTGTGCAAGAAATCTATGTGTACAAGAAAGTGTAACACACTTGATATAAAGAATGAAATGTTTTTCTAATTTTAATTACTACCATCGCCTAAGGATTGTGCTACTATTAATTTTTTTATTTTTATTTTAGTTTTTGGCAACAAGACCTTAAAAAATAGCGCATTTCGGAAAGTAAACAATAATTTAAATTAAAAATAAATCTTTTTTTAAGAGTTTTACAAAATTAAATATCCAATCCCAAAAGTAGAACACAAAATTATAATACGATCAAAATAACATCAAATTGAAGCATTTTAGAAAAAATCATAATGATGCTATTTGATACACTTTTAACAATGATTTTGTGATTAATTCTTAATATAACAATGTCATTTGAATTAATTTTTTAAAAAATTATCATGTAAAAAGTTCATAAAAAAATCGTCGTTAAAAAACGTAAAAGTGGATATAATAATATCGTTATGATTTTTTTTAAAATAACTCCTACTTGATATCATCTTGATCTTATTATATGATTTTATCTAGGATTCAAATAAATATTACACGGTTATACATATATATATATATACATATTTAAACTAAAAAGTAAAAGAAATTATGAAAATAACTATTAATGTATATATTGTATTATAGCATTATTTTTCATTGGCAAAATTAGTGCGCACTCAGTGCACATTAAAGCTGTTGGACACTATTCTAAAAAAATATAAAAGTGAGATATCTCAATTGATAAAATGCTCAAAAATTTATTTTATCAAATAGCACAATAAAATGTATCGAATATTTCACGGTTTAATTCGTTTATATATTGTTATTAAACGTATATCTTTACGTCGATTTTTGTACAACGGCTTTAAAGTGCACTGAGTGCGCACTAGTTTTGCCAATGAAAAACTCTACTAGAGTATTATATTAATCTATAAATCCTAATATTATATTTCATGTGATGTTAAAATGTAATTTGTAAATATTCTATATTTTACTATGTAAATAATATTCAATGCGACACAATCGTCGGCGCTATTTGATACAATGACATAGAAAGGAATACGGAAGTGGGCGGAAGAAGAGAGAAAGAGAATAAAATCAAGAGAAGTAGGTAAGGTTTTCTCGTTCGTTGACGACAGACCAGCTCCAGATGCTGTTTACCGAACTAAACGTAGCAAACGTATGTCAAGATCATGCTGGGGCGATACTTTGGGACATCTCGCCGTGGGAAAAGACAGGAAGTGGAAACGTCTTCTGATGTGAACCCGTAGAAATTGCCTGGATCGGCTCAGGAGCGGACTAAACAAGTGGATTCAAACTGTATTTACTCTTCGCTGCGATGATTGGGCTTAAAATAATAACGTATAAAATAATAGAAATATATGGGAATAACGTTTAGGCAGTATATATTAAAAATAAAACGAGAAACTAAAAGGTACCAATGATATTAAAGATTTGGCTACGCAATATTATCTAAAAGTATCTATGAAAGATCAGCTAAAAAATATTTAATTAATTAATAGTAAAACATTTAAATTAGCTAATTAAAAAATTTGTGTCTAAAACTATCTACAAAAAAAAATAAAACAACGAATAATTTAGCTTTGTGCAGCGAATTGATTATATTTTACTGCAGTTTTATAGTGAATATACTTAATTTTTTTTAAAGATAAATGTGATAATTTTGAGATAAAGGATTACTATATAATTTAGGCTTTATAATAATGATTATAGTTTAGGACTTGGAATAATTACCTAAAGGAATGTATGTTTCGAAAAAATAAATTTAAACTAATTTAAATTTTGTCTAGAAAATCAATGAGCCCGGTGAATCGTGGTTACATTCGATGTTCGGATTGAATGCTGCCAGCCCTGTTGACTGACGCTTCCGAAAGCAATAACGCGTATATATGTACGCCTCGTCACCGTTAACTAGTCTCGCTCCTCCACCCGTTTCCTTCCGTTTTCCTAATTCCGTTTCCTGATTCGTAACGCTCGGCGGACCGGCCGCGGCCGCGGCGCGGCGAGTACACGAATAACGAAAGCCACGTGAATGAGACGATCATATATTAAGTTTCTTCGACAGGGCGCGGGGAATAAATTTACACCTGTAAGTCCGAATGATATCGCCGTTGCAATCGCGCCGGTAATGAGTCCCGCCCCGAAATGAATTAAGGCACCCGAAATGATTTTCTTCTTCTTCTTCTTAAGTTTTAATTGGCATTGCCTGCAGACGAAAGCAACCTAGTATTCCAATGTAAAACAAATAGAATTCGTAATTAAAAACTTATGTGATGTTAATGACGAAGGGATGAGAATTGTGAACTTGATACGTCAACAGTGAATCAATTATAAAAGATACTTCTAATAGATAAATGATGAAGGCCGCTGCTCAAAGAACATATTAAATCAAGAGAAAGTCAAAAGGACTTCATTTTGACATCATGAAAATTAAAATAATTATTTTTTCAGAAGAGAGATCATTTTGTAATATTATTATTTAAATTTATCATCGATTCAGAGTTTGACAAATCTCGATCTAAATAAATACGCTATCTTTGTGTGTCTCAAAATTATCATATTTATTATATTTAAAAAATGAAGTATATCCTATTGAATATACAGTGAGTGCAAAAAGTATTCGTACAGAGAAAATATTTAAAAAAAAATTTTATTTTTAAAAAGTAAATATTATCCAGCGAGAAATGAGTCATCGAATTGATGTTGAATCGATACAAATACAATGATTTCAACATCAATTTGACGTCGATTCAACATTTAATTGACGATAATTTCTTATTGGATAATTAACAATTTATTCATAAAGAATAAAATAGACTGTATGTTTCTTCAAATTATATATACCAAAAAGATACGTATTAATTATACAAAATATATCATCTGAAAAAAAGCGAAAATTAAAATTGTATTGTTTGAACATTCAAAAAATATTCGTACAGACGAGAAATTTAGGCTTCTAAAATCAGGAACACATACGAAGCTCGTTTGTTTGTGTTAGAACAGAATGTATTCATTGTATAAAATTGCTAATTAATATTTATTTTCTACAAATAAGACTTTTTTTATAACAAATTTCCTCGTACGAATACTTTTTGCTCTCACTATATGTGTATATATACAATTAATATCTAAATTACTATTACCTTTTTAATATTATATTAGAGTATCGATTAATACAGTACGGTTCAACTTAAGGCTGCATGTGTTGTCACATGTCAAAGCATTACCAAAAATAAAAAAAGTTCATAGACATCACTTTTCTATTGTTACAAAATTTGTCTGTTTATCGACGTCAAGAATCATAAAGTCATTTTGACTTTTTGTTGACTTTGATGTGTTCCTCGGGCGGGCGTAATCGCTTTTGGCCGATCTATTATGCAATTCGGCATGGCGTGTGCGCAATTTGCGCATTCAGGTAGATTTGTCGGACAGATTAAAACGCGCGCGCGCGATCACGCCGACCACGTGCTTACCCACGTGCAGCGACGATAATTAGCTAGGAATGCAACAAAGTCATAATGAGATCGGGGAATCCGCGAGAGATCGCGCGGAATACGTTACTCCGGAGATGATTAATAATGCCGCTCGATATAATTAGTCGTACATATCGCGCGCTAATATCTAACGCCGATGGCTTCCTGGTCAATCCAAGATGCGATGTACAACTCTGAAAAAAAATTTTGATAAGTATTTGTTTGAGTATTTTTAAGTAAATATTTATTAAATATAAAGATATATTTATTTAACACTAAAATCTTTAATTTTATTTAATTATTATTTTTTATTGAGTAAATATTTATTTACTGTAAGTTTATGTTTACTTAATACTGTTCGAAGAAATATATATTAAGATTTAATCATTTTTAGAATCTTTTATTTTAAACCGTATTGTGAGAAACACAATCAATACTAGAAATTTAAAATGCCTACGGTCGAAGCTGTGGATCTTCATTGCTTTAAATAATTCAATCTTAAATTACTAATATACACTATATATGTACTTTCATATATACCATATTGTAGTCTTTTCGGATTGCGCGCCGAATTGTTTTTCCGGACTTAAAAACGCAATTAAAACTACTCTAGTAATCGCGAAATAAATTGACAAGCAATTTTAATAATTTCATGCTATCATCAAGCATCATATTATAAAGATATAATACAAACAATACGGTTTTTAATTTTCGCTTATTTTTCAGATGATATATTTTCTATAATTAATACACATCTTTTTGGTATATATAATTTTAAGAAACATACTGTCTATTTTATTCTTTATAAATAAATTGTTAATTACACAACAAGAAATGATCATCAATTAAATGTCGAATCGACGTAAAATTGGTGTTGAAATCATGATTCAACATCAATTCGATGACTCATTTCTCCCTGGAGAATATTTACTTTTTAAAAATAAAGTTTTTTTAAAAGATATTTTCTCTGTACAAATACTTTTTGCACTCATTGTATATAATGCAGGATGCTTTGTCAAATTAACAACAATTCTTCTTTCTCCGTCTATGTTACAGGTCTTACAGGTAATCGAGAAGCGACCAGTCAACCAGTCGCTTCTCCGCTCGGCTCTAGGGTTAATACCACCGTGGAATGCAGGGGGACCGAGTTAGGAGAGGATGGGAGGACGCGCGCTGGACCACTCCGCGCTCCGAGGCCGTTATCTCTCGCGAGTTTAATCATCTCAGGTAAGAGAGGAGATCGACATAAGAACGGAGAACGGCGCAGAACCTGTCGGACCTCTTCAGTCCCCCTCGCGCGGATCTCACGACAATCCCTTTTCTTCCTCTCTATCCGGAGAAAATTTCTTCTCCTATCAACCAGTCTGTGCCGATCTCAATGATCTTGCTGCTTCCTCCGTCTCTTGTCAGGGCCGCTTTATCGCGTTTATGAACCCTACAGCACATTTGTTACAAATAAATAAAACACATTGCATGTATAATAGGCCTTGATTATTAAAGCAATGCTCGTCGACTCTATCAATCTTTCTGAGAGATTAAATTTGAGGATAAAATGTTAAATTAAATATATTAATATTAAATTTGTGTATGTTTCGATTTATATACTTTTAATTATTCATTATAAGAAGGATTTTTATTTAAGGAATCGTATATAAAAACCATGGAAATCTTCTTTCTTTCTTCATTTCTTTAGACATGATTCTTATATGAACATAATTTCTTTTCTCTTGGATAATTTACTTTACTTCACAATAATACTGCAAGATAATACAATAATTATACTATAATCAATTATACTATATAATGATTGCAATTTTGATAGAAATGTATCTATAAAAAATATTCTTATAGATATGTTTCTATGAAAACCATAAAAACGTTCCTATATATTCTTTTTCTTTATATAATTTGCTAAAAATATAAAGCGTCTACAAATTGTATAATTTATATATATACACTTTTATTATACATACATAAACAATAAAAGTATATAAAGTACGTATATATATAATAATTTATTTTAATAGAATTTATAAGTAAACAAAAGGAATATTTATTAATAATTCAGTATTCATTGCGACGCTTATAAAACTACATTTATCCTAAATTTTCTCAACCACGTAACAATTCTTGCAACCGCATAGAAAAAGAGAGAGAGAGAGAGAGAGAGAGAGAGAAAGAGAGGAAGCGAAGGCGAAGTTCTCTCGGTCGTCTAATAAATCACAGAGGGGCCCTAGATCGCGGGCCTAGGCAATAAAACGTCCCTGCATCTCTCGATATCCTCTTCACCTTCCTCTGCCTCTCTCTTTCCCTCCTCCATCTCTTTCCACGCTAACGAACGAAACGCTCCCTCTCTCTTTCTCTCCCGTCCGTCCGTCCGTCCATCCGTCCGACTCGCCGCGATTAGGTCGTGGGCGGAAATCAGTCTGTATAACTAGTCGCGTCGCGACCGCGCGATGGTACGCACGTTTTCTTGCGTGTTGCGTGCGTTCGGTGTACCGTGGCGAGAAACTCCGATGCTCCGTTTTACCCTGGCGATATCGTACTCTCGCCTTGTCGTCGTTATTCATCGAGGAGTGACAGCGGCGTCGCGACGCTCACGCGTTTCCATCGTTTCCTTTATTTCGCTTTCTTTCCTTCTCTCCTCTCCCTCGTTGCTTCCGGTCGGAAAATCGGATGGTTCGCCAACAAACGTCGGTTATTGACACACACAGTGCCTGATACCATCCCCCGGTGGTCCACGCGATGCAGTGACGATACGCGAGATATTGTCACTTCTTAGGGCTGCAACGACGCGTCCTTCCCCTTCTTATTCTCCTCCACCTTCTCTTCCTCTTCGTCGGCTACGTCGCCTCGGATTACATCATGACAAACGCGACACCACCGAAGGCAGCGTGAGTATGTAGCCGTGCTAGCTAACGCGCGACGATGATGTTGATCTAATTCGATCGGTGCGACAAATCGCGGGTACTCTCGCGTCGACGATACGTCTCCCGCGAGGGAAAATGTGTCGCGTATATATATCCAACATTTCATACATATAAAATCTAAAATTTCATCTTTCAATCCCATAAAAAATAATTGGAGTACTCGATACGAACTTGCGTTACTGAGGAATAATAAAATTTTCCGTCGTGAGTTTTTTTTTTATTTTTGTCGTATTTTCTTTAAAGATTTTAATATTAATACAATATTTTTAGTATTCTGATTAAAAATAGATTATTATACTATTTATTATTCGATTGAATTGTTTGACTAATATTTCATTTGTTCCTTCGTTGTTTTCTCTTTTCTTTTTGTAATAATATCTTTTTTGCATTATTTTTTCTTTTAAACTTTCACCGTCTCACGTAATACGGCCTTTAATGATTTTATTCATATTATACAGTTTGCTCGGAAAAATTTGAAAAGTAACAATCATTCTACAAATTATACTTCTCAGGAGTATAGACTAAAACCGTTTTTCCAAAATATTCTAACTAATCATCAAGTATTGTTTATAGTATTTAATTAACAAAATATATAAGTCTTACATTTCCCTTTTTATTGATTTGGATATTTGATTTTCTGTTACATTTTAAATGTGTCATATAGGTCATATTTTACATTAAATATGTTGTATAAATTCATACATAAATGACATAATATTTTATGTCATTTATATATATATATGAATTTATACAACATATTATTTAATGTAAAATGACTTTTGTTACAAATCGTATAATTATATAATATTGCGTAAAACTTTATTAAACTGACGCATAAGGATCGTAAATAAAACGCATAATTCGCGATACTGCACGCGGGTCAGACGCGTCCCCGAACGATATCCGCGAGTCACATTGAAACCCACGCGCGCGGGATATCAACGCGTGGCGGTTGAAAACAGGTGCGACGACACGCTCACGAGATGATACATCGCGTGCTAAACTCGCTATCTGCACTCAACGTAAACAGAACGATCAATTTCTGGTCAAAAAACGATAACCACTGGTGGATCCAAGGAAAACTATAACCCCCTTCGAGTCTCTCTTTTTTTTAATATTTATAAAAAATGTTACATATATTTTTAATATTTCTAAAGTGTTTAATCACAATTTTAATATTCCAATAATATTTTTTAATTTAAGAAACTTCTATAGGTATAAAACAGATTCTATTATATTATTCTTTTTTTATATTTTAATATGACTTTAAATTTTAATTAAAACGTTTTATGAATTATACATTTAAACTATAATAAGATTTTATTAAGACCGACATGAAATTAAATACTAAGTATAAGTATATTCAAGTCTATAACGGTCAAAGCTAGATCTTCTCAATGCCTAAATAATTCATAGTGAATTATCTATATCCTATATATGCATATATACTATATTTTTGTAGTTATTCAAATTGCGCGCCGAAATTTTTTCGCACTTCTTCAAACGCAATTAAACTACTGCAATAATATTACAAATTAAATTATAATTGACAAGCAAATTCTCAATCTTTGATCCGACGTCATATTAGGTGTTAATGTGCTGAAAACCTTAAATAAATTTATTGCAAATTATACATTTAAATAATACTTTTTCGATGTAATCATTTAAATAATAATTCAATATTTGACCTTAAAGAAATTTTGCTTGCGGCGAGTCAGTGGCCCCTCCCTTGACAAATTTCCGCTTCACATTTCCGATCGATTTCGACGCCGGTATATAAAACACGTGGCCGGGATCCTCGCGTTAAAGTGGATCTATTTTTTCGATGTTTATTGAAGATCTCGCTTGAAAATAAACCTCGTGCGCGCTGGACCGGCCGATACCCGTCGCGTCGTAAGGCCGGAGGCAAAGACTGCCGCTTAATTCGTCCTTGCCATTCGCCATCTCGCACGATTGTACTTCGTTCGTTCTAAACTTGTACCGCGGATACTCCAACAACTTATTTTCATTATGCCTCGGAGAACAGCTTGGGGCTAACAACTCGACCTCAGTAGCAAATTTTTCGGTTAAACTGAATTTAATTAGATCTCTTCATTTCTTTCTCTCTCTTTTCTAAAATTTTGATTATGATCATCATTTTTAACCGTCTTTTTTTACTTATTAAAATGTTTGATATTTCTTTATCATCGTGTCTAATAAATATTATATTTGTTTACATAATTATATTAAATTATATATATAATTATAACTATATATATGCTACATGAATTTTAATTTCTTTTATTATATAAATTATATTATATTAAATTATAAAACTTAAAGTATATTATATTTTTAATATATTTACATCTCAATTGTTAAAATTTTGACTGTGATCATCATTTTTAACCGTCTTTTTTCGAAGACAAGCAAATTATTACCAATTGAAAATTTTTCATATAAATACAACATGAAAACAATTATATATAATGTATATTCCGTTTTTTAAGGAGTGTTTTTAAAAAAATTTATTGTAATTAATGTGGTTCAAAGTTCTTGTTTTTCGTCACGTGTAATCGTTACGACAAACGGTTCAAACGATCCCTCGTCGCATTACTTAAACGCACATTTATACATTCTCACGTCGGCACGGTGTAACGGCCTTTTGTCGCCGTCGGCGCGGACATGTCCGCGAAGTATTTAGGTTTCCCGCGTTGTGCGAGCCACGTCCTCGTGTCACGGTAGTCACGTCAATGAGTTCCTCGAAAGCACCGTCGAATCGTGCCTCTTCACCACCGAAGATCGTAGATAAACCAGCATACGAACGTCCCGTTCCGATCGGATACTCGCCCACTGTATAGACAAAAGTTGAAATTAGAAACATCACTGGGGACGTTAACGATTGATCGGTGGATCTCGACAGTAGTTTCTTCGATGGCATTAAATGAACAATAACGAGAATTTATCAATCTTTTTTGGAAAATTTTCGAAAAACTCATCTGTGTTTTCTCGATGTTTACCGATTTAAAATATTTTTTTGGGAATCTCTTGAAATGATTCACCGTAGCATTTATTTATTTATAAGAGGACCGTCTATAAATCATAGACAACAGATTTTGAAATATTTTTCGTAATAGATCATTCGCAGAATTAAGATATTCAATAATATCAGATTATTAATATTCTTACAAAAATACTTATTAGAAACAAAAATTATTAAATTGCTTATTAATTTAATAAATAATATTGATTTTGCTCTGCTTTTGTTCATAATTGTGTTTTAAGCCTGAAAAAGATTTCGGCATGCGATTTACGGAATTAGATATGTATATAAATTCACACACAAATGTTTAAGTACTAATATACGCTTTGACCGAATATAGGATTTCTCTTGTTTAATTAAATTAATATTCTCATATCCAAATTCGTATCATAATTGTCTATAAATTAAAATGTTCAACAAAACATCTGTCATTCAGCAAACAAAGCAACTCAGTGAATGCTTAATAATTTTTTAATATAGTTAGTTCTTGCCTTTACTTTTTCAATGGATTTAAATGTTAAAAAGAATTATTGTTGTAACACAGCCAATATAAATTCTGCATGATGAAAGTATTTTTGTAAATATTCGGATTATCAATAACGTTTAATATGTTTAAATTACGGACAATAACATTTATATTACGGATAATTCAAAAGGGAGATATATCAGCTAACTTCACATTTAAAATTCAGAAGTACCAGCGAATACAGAAATTTGTAATAAATTTACGTCGGCGGAAACATTCTCATGTAAATGTTTTGAAGATCGCATATTGTTATTATTATCACACAGCACATTTTATTCCAATGGACTTCTTGGGAACTTCTTTAAAACGTAAAAAGACATCTTCTAAACATCTTTAAGACATCTCTTGAAGGTCTTGCTGTATGCACGGTATAAAATATAGTCCAGTCTCTTCATCCAGCCGCGTAAATTCCTCGGAATCAAGTATTCCGAGAATTTGTCGTGAATGAAGGTACATCAAAGCGGAACTTTCTTTCGAACTTCCTTTCGTTCGAACAGGTGGGAGTATTATTTACGAGAACGTGGGAAAAGTAGTAAAGACGTTCCAAATCGAACATGGTGTAAACGATTTTCAAGGCACGTGTACCATATTGCCTTCCGAGAAGAATTTCGCCTATCGTATTCATCGTTACTAACAGTTAAAATCAATATTTGCAAGTTCCTGCTTAATTGAAAACGTATTTGATACATTTATAAGAAACAAGTATTTTTAGCTTTGTATACTTAACTCTTAAAACAATTCAATATTAAAGAGCATGAGAAGCCAACGCAGGATATTTTATGCGAAATTATTATAAATTTGTTAATGGCAATATACTTAACTTTTAAGTTAAATATACATTGTTTGGTTATTAAAATTCAATTATTGTATTTAATTGAATCAAGATTATTAAGTAGAAATATTTAATTTAATTTTTAATTCAAAGAATAGAACAAATTGCAGAAAGTTGGAAAACGTAATTTTTGTCCATCTGTTTTTACAACATTTAATATTTGTTATATATGTGTAATTGCGTGCTGCTGATGAACGGCCATTGTCCACGACATAATATAAATGTAATTCGAGTCGTCACTTTAAAACTGTTTGCACGCATTCCGGGGAGGGAAAGAACCGTCTTATTAGCGTCATTAAGCGAACACGTGCGGCCGTATCAAGCGCCGGCATTCTTTCGCTTCGGCAGACGTTGCTCATAAAACACTGTCGCGGATTCCCCTCTTCCTGCAGATAAATTTATAAACTGCCGTTACGTTGTGGCTCCATTTATTCTGCGATTATGAATTATCGGTTGAAATTGTGTGCGAGGTAATGATGAAGATATTTTGGAAAAAATAGGCTCGATTGTGTTATATGGGTAAACGTGACGTTTTTTTTCAGAATAATCAATTAGTAGTTGTTATCAATATGCTTGATGTTATCAATATAATTTATTAATGTAACTATTTTTAATATCTTTATGCCGCGTTTATTAAACAAATTTCAATTATTTTGAATTAATAATAATCGGTAATTATTGGAATTACAATCTTGACACAATTATTTTGATTTTGTACACTAAAAGAACAGTTTTTCTGAAAAATTTCAAATTTTAGACTATCAAAATTATTTTGTAGGTACTTAATAATATTGTATTATATCTATTATATCAACCAGTTTGAGCATCTTACATAATTATTTTGATGGTCTAACGGAATTAATTTTTATATCTATATCTAGACAAATTTTTGAATGCTTTAGCAAAAACTTTCGATACTTCAGCACGTTCGTTCTTGTATAAATCACAGTCGAAAAGATTTGATTTCTACGACGTCGAACGCGATCGAGAAATCCGTTTCTCGTAAAGAGCGTCGCGTCTGAGATATAAGACGCAAGGTTGAAGAACGTATAAACCGGTTTAGGTCCTTATTCTCTGTAGTCAGGGCAGTTTTTTAGTTACTATTATTAGAGGCACACATGTGGCCGTGTTAAGCCATTTGTCGACTGCGACGGGACAGCGACGAGAGTACCATTTAATAAACGATCAATCAGAAACGTACGTTGTAAATTGATATCATTCGATTTCCGTTATTTCTAAAATTCAGCGTTTCGCGGATTCTATATAACTCAATCAAAATCACAATTTCGTCGAACAAAAGTACTTTAAGGAATCTCGCGATAAACTCAAAGTGTACATAGTTCGACCGTGTTCTATTAGAGATTCCTTTATTCGAACAAGGTTGCGAACAATCCGTCTCGCCGAGGCCTCTCCCCCGCACACGGTGAGGCACACGAGCGATGCTGTTGCCTCACCGTGACAACCGACTCGTGTCCGTAATCGTTTTCGAAGCGTGCAATTGGCATCCTAATCACGGAGAGATGAGCTCGGCGGCGGAAGATTGCATTTGCAACGAACGAGCGGCCGGAGTCCCACGAGAGCGAGCGAATCGCGGGGTGTCGCGTTGCATTCTGATCGCGCGATTGCGTGCACGTACGTGGACGTACGTACTTATGTGCGTGCCCGCGGGAGAAATATGACATGCGGCGATTTGAAATGGACGAGGAGCGTATCTTTATGTAGGTTTCTCGCGCGTATTAATGATAGGTACATCACGTGCCATTCTTCTAGGTCGATATTCATAGTTTGATTTTATATTCAAGATCGTCTTGAGACTCCTGTTTACTCATCGCTACACCATCTCGGATTTGTTGCAATGTTAGAAGCAAAAAAGTATGCAGTAAAAATTCTTGCAACTTATATTTGAATTTAAATATTTTTCAGTTAAACAATATTTGTAATCGATAGAAATTATAAATGTGTAAGATATACCGAAAACTAAGTTTTTATTTTGGGACGAAATTAAATCGTACTTATATACTTTATATATTAATTAATTTATCAATTTATCGTAGCTGTGAATATAGTTTATTTCGTTTTTGATTATGCATAGTTTATTTCCAGATATATAGTTTTTATTAATTATTAACGAAATAAAAGAAGAATTTTCGGTATATTTTACCAGTCGGTTCTATCGATTGTAAGTGTTGTTTATTGAAACATATTTCCATGTTAATATTTTTGAAGAATTTTTATTTTATATTTTCTCTACACCTTTAATGTCATAATCTGAGATAGTATTAATGGGTGAGCAGGAGTTTTGAGTCTGATAATCTTTCGTAATACTACTATATGCGATCATTTTATTAGACGAAGTTTTATTTCTTGCATGTCTTGTCACGAAAACAACACACACTGCATTTTGTGTGAATATCGCATAAAATTTATGTTTATTTTATTTCTATAATAAAAAAATCTGTAAAATAAATATATCTAACGACAAAAGATAAATAATAAAATATAAGTTTCTTTGTAGTTAACTTGAAACACATACGGCAGATCTCAATCAAGTTTAACGGTGTCCAAATTTTTATTTAAGAAATTCTACGTCCTTCCGTTCTTTTTCTTTTCCGTTCTTTTTGCCTTCGGTTCAGACAACGCTTGCCTTTCTGCGCGAGTACGAAAAGTGACCTCTTCCATTGAAAAGGCTCGCTATCGGATCACCGTTAGATAACGAAAAAGTTTGCGTACACTTTCGGCGGATGCATTTATAGCCACAAAAATAGCGTGCGCGCTTATTTCGGTCGATTGACGCACGCTGAATTTACTGAGTACTCTGAATTCTTTTTTTTTCTTAGTGGTTCACTTTTAATACGCGTGAATTTTTTTTCTATAATAGTTTTCTGTAGTAAGTGACATGAATGACATTGGTTTCAACAAGAATAATTATAATTTAATTTATTTATATTTGTAATTGCAACAAGCACCTATTTTTTATTATGTTACACCGTATCACATTGGTTTTATAAAATTAATTTGAATTAAGTTGTATCTCGACATTTTATTAATTAAGCAATTTATTCTCAAATTATATTATTTGACAAAAAAATTTACTGAAATATTTCAATAGTGAACAATGAATCCTTAATGCTACACTTGCAGTAATTCTTATCAATCAATTCTCCAAAAGGTATATAATAAACATATAAACATTCCTTATAATTGAATTCACAATTAAAATATTTCACATCGACAGTTAAAATACATTGAAGTCGAATTTTCACCACAACAGAGTATATTAACACTTAAATCACGACTGTGCCATTTTTAACTCATCTGATAGTTTTTCTTTTCCAGTTTATTTGGATTTGCAAGTGAAACTTTAGATTTTTGTGATTTTTCATAAATAATCATAGTTACAAGTAATTTTATTTTGACGATGACAACTTTCTCTCGTAAAAAGTTAGATTTATCTTGAATCACGGTTAATTTAGACCCGCGGTTCTGGCGTTAATTATACGGGGATAATTTTGTCGTACAGACAGTGCGTTGATGGACGCAGCTCATGATGCGTACCATGTACTGTGGATCACACAAAATCCGCAGATTGTAAAGGTTTTCCGTGCACTCGGCACCCACACACGATGGTCGCCACACGATCGTACGCACATACACACACAATTACACACACAATAGCAACGGCATACACGCTCGCTCGTGCGCGGAAACGAAGGCGCGTAGACGGCTGGCCGCGAGCTATGACGTAGATAGATCGCGATTCAACGGCGGATGTAATTACATCGCGAACGAGCCGGAAGTGGAAACGGTCCGAGCGCTTTTGCGGCCTAAAGAGCAGCTTTATACGCTCGAATTACGCCGATCGACCGCGATCGACATCGCCGACTCTCCATTATTACATTCGCAACGCGACGGAGAGATGACAAGCTTGTTGTTGACGTGCGAACGTGAGATCGACGGCTTTTCGCGGTTTGAAACTTTCGATCTTAGCGGAAAAAATCTCAAAAAGAGAGATAATAGTTTGACTATTTTAAAGCAATAAATTAAAAATAATTGATGACAAATTAATTAATTATTTTATATAAATCAAAATGCTGTTTTACTTACAAAAGATAATTCTATTATTCTTTACTTCTTTGTTAAGAATAAATATTTATTCATTCGTTCATTATAATATTTTATTTATTAAAGTATTGGTTATGTCCAGAAACTTTTCTATTTAATTTAAACTCTTCTGAATATAAAAAAAAAAATACGCGATACAAAAAATAGATTGAAATGACATGGATTACTTTCTTCATTTTGAGCAATGCGATTTAGATTAACTCTTTAAATTAATTTTTCCCACGCTACACAGAAAGGACATTTTTATTGAGATTAAAAGAAGTTTAGTTAGATACAGATGTGAAAATAATTTTATCAGAAAACATTAAAATAATTATGTAAGACGTTCAAACTGGTTGCTAGAATATCAAAACTTTTTTGCAGCATTGCTCATCATGTTTAAAATTACTACGTAATTATGATGGTCTAACAAAATTATTTTCAGATCTGTATCTAGCTAAATTTTTATTAGAATTTTTATTTTTAACATTTTAACAAAATCGTTCTTTCTATGTAATGAAAATATTGTGCATTACAAATAAATACTCAGAGTAAATCAACACACATGAATCTTATCAAACAGAACCAAATCGATTAATTATACTGATGAATTTAAGTCACAATTAAATATACAACCGATTTACGCCCGTTTTTACCAATGTAACTTAACTTTAATCTCGATTTAACTTACTAATTATCTTTTTCTAATTCTTAAAATTAGAAGAAGATAAAGAATAAATTGAAACCGAGATTCAAATCTTACAATGGTAGAATCGGGCTTTAATTTTTATCAAACAAAACAGAAATCCTCACGATTTCTACACGGAGATACAAATATCATAACGCGTTGAGATAGCAAAAGAAAGAGAAAGAGATTTATCGATGATCAATCGCGCCCTGACCAACTTGGTGCATAATAATGATCGCAGGTAATGCCGAGGGAATCCTGTCCCGGGTTGCTGTTGACCCTGGTGTCGATATTCGTCGGCCTGTGCGAGTCCTCCGCCGCCCCCGGAGCCGCAACATCCGGCGCTCAGCAACCACAGCCGCAGCCACAGCAGCAGCCGCCGCCACAGTCGCAGCAGCAGCAGCATCCAATTTGTAGGCCCGGCTTGGAGTTCTGGTCCACCGAACGCGCCTCGTGCTGGCCGTGCACTCGATGCGCCCCCGAGTTCACCTTGAGTCCATGTGTGATTCACAAGGACGCGATATGCGGCCCACTGTCAGCCCTCGAACTCGACTGGTCCTTCCTGTCGTCGACGGCCAGGAAGAGGCCCTCGCGAGCCGGCGATGACGATGGGACCGTTACCTCGAACGCGTTCCTGCGGTTCTCTGAAGAGAGGACGAAAGAACGGCCCTTCGTGGAAGCCGATAATCTCATCAACCCCGGTCGTGAAGGCGACAAGGAGCCGGTCTCCGCCTCGCAGGAATCGAAAGTAATTTCGAATTAGTTTTACGGAATTTTTAAGTCTTTGAGCCCATAATATTAGTTATAGTTTCCATTTTAATCATCTAATTTTAATCGATAGAAAAACTTGTATAGGCAGGAATATAGAATCGAGAAAGGATTTTGTGACTAATTCCATGGAAAATAGTATAATATTAACCCTCCGGTGCTGATGTCAAAATGTCTGTAATACAATTAGTGAACTCTGTGAGGCTTATTTAATATATGTTATATAAAAGACACAATTAACTTATTATCAATTGACTTTTAAGTCAATTAATTCTTGATTAACGCATCGGAACAATAGATTAGTTTCTCCAACATACCAAGAAAATCAATCTCCCATTAATAAGCGTAAAACAATCAGTGTGCGTTTCGAGTCGGCGAAAGCTGGCCATATTGCTTTCGCTCTATTTACTATGCAACGTAGAATCGCATTGACAAAGTCGATTGCATTCCGTGCCGTGTTTCGAAAGTAAATAATAAGAAATAAACCTTATCATGGTGCAGTTAAATAATTTTTTTGAAAGAGAAAGAAAATGAATCGATCAATGTCTTTTATTTCCTTTCCATGAAATAAAAGACTCCATGAAATAAAAGGCTTGGTTGATTTTTTTATACTTTATGCATTATGTGTTAAGCCGGTTTTACATTAGTTGCAAGCTGATCGCAAGTTTGTTGCGACAGCCAATATGAGTTAGCATTGATTTCAAAATGCAAGCTTCGGATTGCTAACATTCGTAACAGCTTGCAACTAATGTAGAATCGGCTTTATACAAAGATCTGTGTTCCGGTCGTAACACGCTGACTTTATGACGCAGACGGCGTATGATCCTCGGGAGAGGAGAAAATCAACGGTCGAAGACAATCTACCGTGGGACTGGCAGACTGGTGCTCTGGTCCTTGCAGTATGCGCCTGCATAGTATTCTTCCTGGTAGCAGGATGCTCGGCTATCGTATACGCGAGGCAATGGCGGCGGATGAAGAGGAACTTCGAGCCGGGTAAGAGAATATTAAAAGAAATAATATATAACGTAGAATAAATCGAAACAATTATTTCTTCAAAACTCGAATTCATCGCATTCTTCGAATATTCTAATCGTCGACGGTCTTTATACAGCACAGATTAGTCTAGCAATATTACAACAATACACTGAAAAAAATAGCTTTTAAAAAGACAAATATTTATTTGTGAATTATAAAGGAAGGTCACCGATACACCGACATACCATTTTGTTTTTAGACAATATTTCTTAAACAAAAGGTAAAAATACTACTTCAAAAACATAAATACAAAGTAAAAAGTATCTTCTATCAGATAGTTATTATAAAAAGCAATTTTTATAATACTGTTTGCAATTTTGCAATAATTAAGTTTTTCGTAAGTTATACAAAAATGAGCGTCTGACAAAATGGGCTCCAAAACTGACATAGTAGGCAATAATACCAACATTCCTATTTTATAAATAAAGATATATTCTATTCTATAAAGAAAACTAATTTATGAAACTATAAACATTTAAAATGACATAATATTATCAATAATACAGTCACTATTATTTTAATTACGCAATTTGCAAAAGAACACCGTAAGAATTTTCTTCTCGGATTCATAGAATTGGTTTTTAGCTGATTTGGTATAGAAATAAGCCACAAATATATGAATTATGAGTTTGTATTTCTTTAATTAGCTAAACAGATCATGATTTTATTAGTATTAATAAAGTAGTATCAACAATAATTAGTTTCTGAGAAATAAGGGGTGTCACTTTAAGAGACCTATGTCAGTATCGGCGACTTTCCAATAATGTTTATTTTACTGAAATAAGTCATCCTTATTTAAGGATGAATACAGCGAAAATAAAATTTTATTTCTAAATAAACCTATTTTATTTTTTATTAATGAAGTATTATTAATAAGATACGTTTCACAGAAATACTTATATTTCGTCATCATTTTTTATAATCAATGAATATCGAAGAAAATGTCACATGTATAACATTTGCTTGCGAATATTTCGACTTTTTTCCAGTGCACTGCAACGTTTAAGCAATATTGCAGTAACACTGCAAACATCGCAGCAATGTTGCTTGTGTGTTGTATTAGTTTCTTCTCCGCAAAATCTTGAATAATTCATTACCGGTATCTATAATTTTTACCGGTTTTAATTTTTAATCGTGTGCCTGATCATCTTTTGAACGCGTCACCTAATCAAAATAAGGGCGGAAACCGAGTCTTACATAACGTATAACGCACAATGAATAAGAATATAAACCAATTAAAATCCTTCATTTTCTTTCTTTTCATAAAAGAAAAGAATCTGCTTGATTAATTTTCTTATGCTTCAATATGCGTTAAACAAGAATTTATGCTTCTACCTTAATCGATCGCTATGCATCCGCGATACCTCCTTCGGAGATGGAGAAGGGAAAGGATCCATATCTCGCGAAGCAAAGGGAGCCGCGTTGTCGGGATGTCAGCGGAAAGAATACAGGTGCACGTATACATACACATGCAGGCCGGTGAGAGACAGAAAGAGAGAGACAGAGACAGACAGAGAGAAGGAGGGGGGAGAAAAAGAGAAAGAGGGAGGGAGGGAGGGAGAGAGAGAGAGAGAGAGACAAAGTCCCTTAAAATGCATGGCGGGATTTTCTTCATTAGAGGGCCGATCACGGCCGCTCCTCACCTTGGATCGACCTACCGCGCCCGGATATGACGTTCCCCAACCAACGTCCAGCGCGTAACGTCGCCTACGCCGTCGCGTCGTTATCGTTCCGCGTTTGCTACACCCCAAAATATAAGTAACGATTGTTCCTCGAGTGCGAATCGATTAACGGTAACGATGAGCTGACTCTCTATGGGCTGCTTTCGAGTGGAGCTTCGTAAAACGTTTTTTAAGATACCGAAACACCGAATATTTAATTTTCTTATGTAATCGTATTAAAATTAAAATTTATTTTAAAAGGCGAAAAATAGTTCTGCAATTAAATATATTTCATCGTGTGATTTTTACTAATGAAAATGGAAAAAAGAAAGAGGGGAGTGTAGCTTGTTTCATTCATAATTCCGTTTATTCATTCATATACTTGATATAAGAAATTGAATTATAGAGCGAGTTAATCTTTCAGTTTTTCCGATTTAAATCCATTCGCTCTGGGAATTACTTTGTATAATTTCAACTTTGTATTCAAGAAAATTTCTTAAATTAGTAATATAAAAACATCATCAAAAATAAAAAAAAATAGAACAATGACTAGTCAAATATCTATGTTGCTAAATGTTTTTTGCGTTATTTCTAAAATTTGTTTGAAAGAAAATTCTCCTGTATCTGTTTAGAATATATTATAATTATACTCTCTTTTTCAAGAGTGGCTCAATTTTCGCTTTTTAGAGTGAAATTCCACTCAAAAGAATTTAGAGAATATCTTGATATCATAAAGAAGGAAAATTAATTTTCAGAATCTGTTATCACATATATATATATATATATATATATATATATATATATATATATGTTAAAATCTATACAAATTAAATTTGAATTAAAGTTTCAATTTTAGAGACCCCCCCCTTCCTTACATCCAATTTTATCAACGTATAGATTAACTTGAATCTCGGTTTAACTTCTTATTTTTTTTTTAAATCATTTTTTATAAAAATTAGACGGTAAATTAAATCAAGATTAAATAATTTAATTTACATCGATAGAATTGGATATTAGCCAAAGTTGTCTGAGAAAAAAAATGCGTCTTTTTTCGGCAGACACCGTATTTAATCCATATGTATATCGCAGCTCACGTAAGGAATCGCGTAACAACTCTTGCAGACACTCGACGGCATGTTGCACGTGTATACGACGTTACTATCTGCATTTGCATAACGCAAAACTCCTGCTCGAACAGTACGCAGAACTCCTCGCAGGAACTCTCCCCGTCGTCGCTGTGTACGCCTCTTCTTCTCACTCCTTCTTTTTCTTTTCGCCTCTTCTTCTACGAGCCGACGTATCGCAGTACGTATCGCGTGTACGTTTGTGGGAACCGATTCAGCCACGTTTCGTTAATGAACGCCGTATGAATGAAGCCTCTCGTCCGTCCGGCGGGTGCGCGCGCGTGTATCGCCTTTTAAATCTACACTTTCGGCGAAACTCACGCCGCGCGTCGTAACGGCGTGTCGGCAACGTGAAAAATACTCGAGGGCGAATTGTTTTTTTTTTATTTTTCTTTTCAAATTAAGGACCTTAACAGGATGCTATATTTCAAGACAAAATTAGCGTCATTAAAAACAAATAAGAACCGAACAAGACGAATGAGAGTACAGCGCGGTTGGCGATGCACAAATAGAAAACAAAGAGAAATGGGATTGCGAGAAACGAAAATTATAAAAAATTATTTAAAACATTAATATTTTGCAGAACGAATCTCAAACATCCTCGTTCTGCGTTTCGGAAAGACATTCTTATATAAAAATAACATTTCGAGGCTACTTCTAGCGTGTTGCACGCGAAATCCGTTGGATTTTATTGTAATTGCAATTCCATTAATATTTATTGCTCGCGAATTATGTACATAGTTAATTAATACTAATTACACACGGTATAATCGCGTGTCCGCGCGTGCGAGCGATTTATGTACATTGTACTGTAAGTCTAATATTAATAAAAACAATTGCTGCATCCTACCTGTAAGTTTGATCACATTTTGTAACACATGTCATTGCATTGTCGCTGGAAGATCGTATTATCAAAGCGAGTTGTAGTCGCTACCCTCTCCAAACAACAGCAGGAGAGAGCGTTATACTCTTTTTTTTATTTTTTTCGCTACTTTTTATTCATTTTTCAGAAAATATTTATCTGAAAAGAAGTTCACATTTCACGAGCAGATAAATGAATTAATATAGGTAAATACGAATATTCGACAAACGGAGATGAGAGAAACTCTTCCTTGAAAAAAAGATCTGTAACGTAAACTATATGCTTCAGTCGGAGCTGTTAAAAGTATATTAGATTACGCTAAAAATTCACTTGTGATAAAATTTTATTTTTAAAAATATAGAATAAATATATTCTTTAAAAAAATATACTTAAGAATTTTATTTTAATAAACTAATTGAAATATAATATATATAATTTGGAAAAAAATGTGAAAGCATTGCATTCTAGAGTTAAAAAATAAATAAAAATAAAAGCACACACACACATCTGATTTTTTAGTCTTTATTTTATTTGTCCAGCATTCAGCGTATAAACTGTATATGTTTATATATATGTATAGAGACTTCGAGAAATCGATTTTATTGATATACACCATAGAGAAGGAGTGAAAAATGGCGTTATTTTCGCGCCTATACTTTCGTAAAATGAACATGATTGGCAACTGTGAAACGGACGCTCGGTATGCGTGTGTAATCGGTACCGTTTGATTGCGGCTGACGGTCGGCCCACCCGGTGCTTCTGATTAGGAATGGCGGTCGGAGAAGCAAGAGGGGTCGAGGACTTATGGGGATACTACTCGAGTCGGAAGCCATTAGGGGAACCGAACGTATACACCATAGGGCTACGGAGAAAATCGGGCCGCATTCCACAGACGTCCTCGACGCATTCCGCATCGACTGCACTCGTTTTGATGCAATGCGCGCTGCAAATGCATGTTTACGTTGTCGAGGGATTTTATTCGGATGACGCCGTCTAATTTGCACATGTGTACACTGAGAGAAAAATGTTTTGTATTTGTTACTATAATTATATATATTACTATAATTATGATGATTACTGCTATAATAATAATAACAGTAACTATGTATGTATATAGTTCTAGCAACAAATATGTAGTTAGCAACCTAAAATGACTATAATTATAGTCATTTTAGGTTGCCAACTATATACATTTGTTGCTAGAACTATATATATATAGTTACTATTATTATTATAATAGCAGTAATAATCATAATAGTAATATGTAATTATAGTTACAAATACGAAACATTTTTCTCTCAGTGTATATTAATCTACACATTATATCTCAACAGAGATAAATATAGACGAAATATTTAATTAATATATTAATAGATAAATTATTTTTAATTGATTCAATGAGAAAATCTTCTATATAAAAAAATTTATATTTTAGACTATAATTATTTTTAATATTTACGTAATTTTTATAATTTGATTGAATTATTTGAATGATTTATTCCAAAATTGTTATAATTTTATATGAAAAACTATAAATTAGTATTTTTATTTGGATGATAAGTAAATGTATTTTGTGTGTAATCGAAAATCATTGTTAACTTATAGTTTTAATTTAAACTTTAATTTTGCACTTTTATGACAAAGATATTTTCAAAATTTTTAATTATTGTTTTGATAATTGTAAAATCTAACTCTGATTTAAAGTAAAATTTTTTGAGCCCAATTAATAAGTACACTTTATAGTTTTAAAATTATAAAAGTATGCATATATAGAACATTTATAAAATTACGCTACATATTAAATTTACAATACACAAAATAAAAGTTACATTTGTAAGATATTTAAAACAATATATACCTTCTTTGATTAGATAATATTCACGAAACTGTCTGAGAAGAATTTATATTGTTTGAAGAATATTTATAGTATTTATAAAAAGAGAACGATTTGACGGATTTAAAAGTACGTAGCACATCGCTGACTGGGTTATCATTTTTGTTGCAGCGGGTCTCGAGGAAATCTCAGCCAGGTTGAACCTGATGGTGAAGGCTGAGCTGGCCGAGTTGGTCGCAGGAGCACCGATGAATCCAGGTGATCCCGAAACCAGATGTCAGTATCTCGAGAAGCTTTTAGGTAAGCAGAATTTTAAGACCTCTGTTTGTGGCTATAAATCTTTGCGACGACGACTACTTGACGTTACCACCTGTGAGAGTTGGTCGTCACTCTTCTCTAAGCGGTTGATATACGTTTAGATAGAGGTCGAATACTCGACAGTGCTTGACGGTGAAGATACCACTTACGTCCATACACATATTCGAAATATATACCGTCAAAAATAAAAAGTTACATATAATCGATTATTATACTTATAAAACTAAACATGCCCGTTTATTTTTAAATGTCTAAATTATTTCAAATATATAAGCTATTTTTTAATTGAAGAAATATGTTTATAATCGTGCAGAAATATTATTAAGCCTTAAAATCCAGTTTTGACAAAATAAGCTTATTTCTACTTATTGTTCGTGTATATTAAAATATTAGTCGAATTTCGTTTATTGTTGTTTATTTATCTATTATCATAACGTTATATAACTAAATTTTATATAACTAATTTTATTTAATTTTACATTATGTGTTGAAACGCAAATCTCTTCTCTCATTTAAACAAAGAATTTAAACTTCCTACAAATGAAATATTATACATAAATAGATTTATTTTCAAATATTTCAAGTACTCGTTTATTTTACTTGAAAAGTCAACGTCATCGAATTGCATGAGAAATATTTATAATATGAGCGGGCACGTTTCTCAACCTCGACAGGCACGAGAGTAAAATCGAGACGTAAAATTCGGTCTGCGTCGTTACATATTGCTCGTCGCTTTTGCAATCAGCACTTCCATTGCGCGCGGCCGTGTAAGATGTAGTTGCGTGCACGTTCGCAATGATCATTTTGTGCGCCGAAAGGAAGACCGGGAGGGAGGGGGACCGGACGACAAATGGACGGGTACGATCGCGCGGGGGACGGCTGACAATCTCAAGCACACAATAAATTCGCTTAACTCGCACCGCACTTGAATGAGCTTCACACGCGCGCGCGCGTTTCACACGGGGTGATTGTGAAGTACCGTCCGGTTGTCAGCACGCCGGAAGTCTTTGTTTCTTTTTTTCTCTTTGGAGGCAGGGGCGGGGAACACGCCGCTTAAGTATTAGACCTGGTCTATAATACAAAGAAAGAACGATTTTATTGAAGTATCTAAAAATCTAGTTAGATACAGATCTGATAATAATTTTGTTCAACTATTAATATAATTGTGTAGGAAATTCAAGTATGATGAGAGCAATGTTGTAAAAAATCTTTATACTCTAGCAATCAATTTGAACGCCCTACATAATTATTTTAATGGTTCAACAAAATTATTTTCAGATTTTATCTAGCTAAATTTTTAGATACTACAGCACAAAAAAAAACATTCTTTCCGTGTAGGAATCACGGTTTAAAGCAGTCGGAAATATATTTTGCCGGAAAAAACGTCATAATTTAGAGATTTTAGAGTTTAGATGTGCCTTCCAAATAAGCGACACAGTAATCATGTCATCTTTGTTTAACATTGGCAAACAACGAGAATGTAATGATCCTTAATTGTGTCGCTTATTGGAAGGCACATCTAAACTCTAAAATGTACACTGTGTTAAAAGATACACTAGAATAGAAAGTTAAAGATCATTGCACTTATTGTAGATCAAGTGTTTTAGTATTAGGTCGATCTATCAGCTTGTAATCGGTCAAGTCGATTGGAATCTTAGATTGATGATAAAATCAAGATGATCCGAAATAATCTGTTATACTTGTACAATGTATAAGTGAGTGTGGGCGCGATATATTCAAGACATTAGAACGTATCTTCCGCTACGCAGGTTTTTATGCGTGCCAGATTATATATGACGGGAGGGAGAAGAGGTTCCGTGTTGACATACATACTTAATTGGCACGTGGCTCATTATCGAACTTTCATTCAACGCATTATTCTTTTACACGTTCGTTTCCGCTACGATACGCGATATTTGCATAATACGTAACATCACGTTTCGCATATTTGTCATGGAGTGAACGAGAGTCTCGAATACAGGGAGATGGATATGCACCTACACTGAGAAAAAATATTCTAATTTTTAATAAATACTTATTTGGATAGTGTCAACTAAACATTTATTTACAGTAAATAAGTATTTGCTCAATAAAAAAATGACAGACATAAAATACAAGGAGCATTCAGCCACGCGTAGGATGTTTTTTTGCGAATGTCATATATTTAAAATTCTTACGTAAAAGATACAAATTATAGACGTTTCAGGCCATCTTCAGTATACAATATAAATAATAGAAAAATAGTTTGCAGTCATAAGATTAAAAGAATTGAAATAAACAAAAAATCAATGATTTTTAGTCATAAGTTTAAAAGAATAAATTAACAATAAATTTTTGTTTGATTACAATCTACGCTTGTGTAAGTTGTCGAAAAAAAATTTTTTTTTCCATGCTTTTATTCATACAAATAAGAAGCTTTTATATTGAAAAGTTGAAACGATCTTATATTTATTTCAATTCTTTTATAATCTTATGACTGCGAACTATTTTTATATTATTTATATTGTATACTGAAGATAGCCTGATAGGCCGAAACGTCTATAATTTGTATCCTTTACGTAAGAATTTTAAGTATATGACATTCGCAAAAAATATCCTGCGCGTGGCTAAATGCTTCTTGTATTTTATGTTTGTGATTTGCGAACTACTAGTGAATTTATAAATTAGAAAAATGATAGGTTAAATCAAATTAGTTTTGTATTTAATAAATACGTGTTTTTATTTGGTAAATATTTATTTACTACTTAAACAAATATTTATTAAAATTTAGTATTATTTAACATATATATAGATAAATTTTTAGATATTTCAAAATTATTCTTTTCGTGTTGTTACACGTTCTATGTAAACATAGAACTCTTTCTCTACTTCTTAGAATATAAATCGACGCATCATCAATCACTGTGATCCAACTTCTTTCTCAATCCAGTAATTTTAATTTTTTGAATAAATTAAAATTTTTAACTTTGTGTGTAACGGAAACTGAAGACAGTCTTTTTTAAAGAATTTCGATGTGTGCAGAATTAAACCCCGGATGCGTTCTTTCATAAAATTGAAAACGCGCGTCAGGCTTGTGTCTTTATAAATTGTCCTGGAAATTTCCGAGACGTGTTCAGTTCCGACCTTCGAGCTTCGCCGAAATCGAGCAAAGCCGCGTGCTTCTGTAATATCTATCGCATCAGCACGCGTGATAAATTGCGAAGATCGCCACGGGCCACGGGGGAAAACGCGCACGTGCGTTACGTCAGAATGCGGATTTTCGCACGCGTTCGAATCGCGCCGCGTCGCGGTATTTTGGGAGACGGGCGGCTGTCTGCGGTAGACGGACGGACCTTAAAACAGACGAGACGGGATGAGACTCGCTGTACGCTGCACTCTCGCCGCGAGAGAATTATTTATCCGTGCGCGAAAACAAAATGACGCGATTGTTCGAACCGTTCGGGCGTTTATCTGCCTTCATTCATCCGCGCAGCGCGATTCGGCCGCCGCACGCCGCGCTCTAACTTTAGCGCGCGCCAAAGTCGCGTCAGCGCCGGCGGGTTTGTGAATAATAAGCACGGTTTACAAGATAGTATGGTAAATGGTCCAAGTGTTTTTTCAAGCGAGATTGTTTGCTATTCTCTGCCGGAAAGTCGAGCTTATTAGAGATTACAAGGCCCACGCTCGCACGCGTGAGAGAAAAGTTCAGTCCATCGTTCGGCCTCAGTATGCGTAATGATGGTCAATAAATGGGCGAGACTGTGAAAAAGATAGATACGTAATGAATTAAATATTGTATATTCAATATATAACTCGGTGAAGAAGTTTCTCACGTATGAATTAAATATGAAATTTAAATATATGTATACGTGTGTGTGTATATATATATATATATATATAACCTGTATTTACTTTCTTCTATTTTATCTATATCCTAACAAATAATTTAAGCTAACGTTAATTGTTATTAAATGATAATAAATAACGTTAGTTTGTTTGATAGGATATTATCAGCTGCCAGGATTTTAAAAGAAATAAAAAAATTTTAAATAAATATCAAATTGTGTAGAGTAAAAACTTTTAGAATGATGTACGTCCTACGTCAAAGAGTGAAATCTCACTCCTAATTCAGTAATCATAGTCTTAAGTAATGTTTCAAGATATTAATATGCGCTGGTTCTCTTATTGGTTCGTGACATCTTAAAACTATTCTCATCAAGACAGTTTTAGATATAAGAAACGCGATTATAAATATCGTTTTTTTAAAATTGCAGATTAAGCTACTTTTTTTCAACACTGACTTAATATTCACTCTTTAGATTGAGATTCCGCTCCAAAAGTTTAGACAGTACAATTTTCTTGTATTTAATATACTATAAAAATGAATCACTCATTTCTTTTAAAACTTTGACATTCATCTGCATGAAGGTGAATAGAAGACAATAAATATAATAGTTAAACAAATGTTCAAAACTAGAAAGTCTTATGCAGATGAAATATATGTATATTAAAAAAATATATGTGGAAATTTACTATATTTATCAAAAAGTTGTTTAAAAAATTTGCATCTCCAATTGAAAAAAACGTGTAAAAATAGCCATCGTTACACATGCTAGCATGTAAATATCAGAAACAGAGAACTTAAAAAGGCAAGTCAAAAAGTCCACAATAGAGAACTAGAGAAACTTAAACGAGAACAAAAGAAAAGAGAAATGTAATCCTGATATTTTAACGAAGTTTTTGATACTTTAGGTCTGTTCTTTTGTGACGTAACTAGTGTATGCTCATTGTTGAAATGAAAACGATATATTTAAAGTTTGGCGAGAAAGAAAATTTTAGTTCAGTGACAAAGAACAGGTCTATTATTGCTGTAGAATCGTCACTGTTGGAATTTTCCACTGTGGCATCACATTGCAATTTTGCCTAAGGGTAAATCGCTCTGGTACAAGTTCTCTATACCGGCTCACAATTAAGGGCCATTTAAGGGCTTTCAGTGCTGCCGGATTTATGTCCATTTCAATGTAGATTAACTTTAATCTCAGTTCAACTTACTCTTTGTCTTTTTTTAATTCTTACACGGAAAAAACGATCCTAAAGTAAGTGTCCTAGTGACAGGATGTGTACCTATGTCTGGATATTTATACAAAACTTTATTTGTTTATATTATTATTAATCGTGCAAATATTTTTTCAAATATAATATTATAATTAAATTGTAATCTTTAAATATAATTAAATTATAATATTGTAATAAAAAAATTTGAGGTTAACAATATTAAATTTTGTTTAAGTATACATAGGTTATACATGTCCGATTTCTAGATTTACTTTATTGAAGTGTTTAAAAATTTAACTAGATACAGATTTGAAAATAATTTTGTCAAAATAATTACGTATAGGACGCTCAAGCTAGCTAGAGTGTTTAAAAACTTTTCGCAGCATTGTTATTAACGCATTCTATTATACATAATTATTTTGGTAGTTCAACAAAATTATTTTCAAATCTTGAAAATAAATTTTTAGTAAAATCATTCTTTCCGTTGTATGTTGAAAAAAGAGTCATTAATTCTGATCAAAAATGGACCAGAATTTTCCAGTTGAATCTATTATAATTCTAGTTAAGATAACCAAAATTCTAATATATATGGCCGCTCTTTTGGCTTATCCATTTTCAACCAGAAATTTTTCTCAGTGTGCAACAAGAAAAATATAAAGAGTAAATTCAATTGAAATTAAAGTTAATTTGCATTGAAACGAGCATTGCAATTTGAAAAACGATTTCGTTCATGTGGCTCCCTCTAAAAAAAATTAATAAAAAATATCAATGTATGCTCATTTGATCGCATTTTTAAAAACGTACCAATAGATGGCCCACCCTGTACATTTAGATTCGTAAGGAACTAAGGAAAAGAACACATTAATCACATTAAGGAATCTTTATACAACAATTTCAAAGCTGTTCTTTTTGTTCAACGCAGCCAATTATTTCTGCAATCCAACAAAGAACTATAGACAAGAACCGAGATTATACAGATAAAAAATAGCGATCGCTTGCACTACTCTTGTAATCTAGAATTCTAATGCCCAGAATTACCGGGCGTTCATTGAACGATAAATGATTTCGGTGAAAAAGGGAAGGTAGCCAAAAGGAAAACTTGGTTATCGGTATTCACTGAAATAAAAGAATCGCTCTTGTAATATCTACAGTTCTAACCGAGTTCGGCACTGCGCGTCGCCTTGTTGTTGCACTTTCGAGTTTGACGCGCGTAAGCCGCGCGAGCGTGAGCCCGAAAATCAATCCGTCGCCAATTTTAGCAGCGGCCGGCGCGGCGCGGCGCGGCGCGTCAATATACGCCACGCTCTCGGCCGGAAAGCGAGACGGGCGCACGCGGGATCTTTTCCCTCGGCCGAAATATTTCATTGCGCTCCCACGCCTCGGAAGTTGTATTTATATGTGGACCTGCCGCGCTACCGGAAGCGTAACGCGATGTACATGGTGCTCCCGAAATACGACGACGCGTGTACCTTCCCTCGAGCCTCGCCGCGGATCACGTTTTAATCATTTCGAGTTTTTGAAGGATCCTAAACGAACGAAGATAACAAATCATTTTTAATTAAAGATACTGTTATACACAGAAAAAAGACTTCTTAAATCAACCATAATATACTCATATATAAGCAAAAATATTATAATTAATCTTGTTTTAAAGGTATCAATCTCGATTTAATTAAATTTGTTTTGATGCAAGTATTACTTTGCACTTAATTCAATACTTGCTCAATTAAAAATCTTATATCAATATAAATTCAAGATTAAAATTTTTAAAACAAGATTACAATATTTTTGCTTAATATAAGCAAAAATATTTTAATCTTACTCATATATATATATGAGTATATTATGATTGATTTAAGAATAGTCTTTTTTTTGTGTACATTTGTGTGTGTTTCTTATCCTTCACACATCATGATTTTTTTATTCTACTTTCATTCTTGCGCTAGTTTACACTAATATCTTATTAATATCATAATTTTCTTGCTGTTTTGCACAATTTTCACGCAAAAATACTAAGTCTTTTATTTTAGCTTCATGGCCTCTCTCTTGGTATATCTCTTCTAATAATGTTTTTCTTATCTTCCCCCTTCTTTCTCTTTCTACAGTTTTTTACATTACAAAGTTAATAAACTGATAAATAGATTAATCGATAACAAAGTCACGCGTTTCAACTTTAAATACGTCATCATGCGTTACAACATTGTTGCAATGTTGCTGAAATGTTTCGAAATGTTAATTCTTGCTTATTGAGTCTCTTCTTTTTTTTTCTCGAAAAATTCTTCGAGTTCGAGTAACATTAATCCGCTTGAATCAAATCAGTTGTAAATAAATAAAAGAGACGCGAAATATCTCTGTACACAACCGAATAAAAAATTATTACTCTATATAAAAATATTGTCTCAAATCGCGTTTGCGACAAAACCTCTGCGTTTTAAAACGATGAGCTTCTTCTCACTTCGCTCGCACTTGACCAACGGGGACGGTGAAGATTCGTTTACTCTGCTTGCAGACCGGAAACGGGAGACTCCGGTGGTGGCGACGGCGGCGACGACGACGACGGCTACAGCGGCGGCGGCTGGCTGGCCGGAGACAGCGACCGGCAACTTGTACATCGAAGAGGGGGGCACAACGACACCGAGAAGTAAGCGATCGCAAATCGCACGGATTCAACGTAACATCGAGACCATTCTCAGTCACAAGATGAATCAGGGCGATTGATCGGGGATCCGCAGTCAGGAAGATCCTTTTGAACGAAACGCACTCTTAAGGCGGTATTCATAGTCGGATCTTATATTTAAGACCGTCTTAAGTACAGTCTCAAAATGTCGTGAATCAATCAGAGAGAGCTGTATTAGTATTTTAAAACATTACTTAAGACGGTATTAAAATAAGAACGGACTATGAATATCACCCTTAGACTTGCTATATAGAAGTCGTGCGTTTTTTCATAAATTTAGGCTGGTAATCATAATTCGTTCTTATTTTAAGATCATCTTAAAAGTAATGTTTTAAGACGCTAATGCAGCTCTCTTGATTTGTGATTCAGATCATTTTAAGACTGTACTTAAGATTCTTAAATGTAAGAATCGACTATGAATACCGGCCTTGGAGTCATTTTGCACGAAAGATATCCGAATGAGCTATAATCTGTACCTCCTTCCGGATTCTCTCGATGAGCTCCAACAAGGATCTAATAAGGATCTGACAGAATCGATTTTGCGCTTCTCAAGCGTTTTCAGATTAAGTCAGCCTCGCGAGAAGAAACTCGTGGGAAAATTTCTGGAGATGTTCTCGTCGAAATAAGTGAAAATTATAAAATTTTCTAGTATAATTCCGAAGACAGTCTTGCAGATCAGAATTCTGTTGACTGTCTTCAATTCGTCCATCTTTGACGAAGAATTCAGCACATTCGGAGGAACAGGAGCTAAGCATTAAGTCGAGCTACGTCTATTTTGTAATATTATTAAGTGTAATGTAGTGTAATTCGTTACAACCAGGCAATCGAATACTCACATTTTGGATCGGCTGCGCTAACGTTATTTGTACAGATGAACTAAATATTTTGAATGTCTTCCCAAGCACGTTATGATTATCGGAATAAAAAAAACGAAAGAATTGCTAATTAGTAAAGAACATCGCAATGTAATCAATTCTTAAAATGTATTCCTATGTTTTAGACAAACGAATCTTTGTCAAAAAAAATTTCTTAAAATTTAAGTTAAATGACTCAAACTTATTAATTTGTCTCTTAATGTAATCGATCGATTTATAATTACAACTTGATTGTTAAATCTTAAATCTTCTTAAGAAGTAAATTCTTACGTAAATTTCTTATTATAATTAACATGATGTGTAAGGGAAGGTCAGATGAATCTGACGCCTTAGATTTTTTTGAAGATTTTATTTTCTTGGACGGCAAAAATTAAGTGTAATATGATATGAAACATTTTTCTTACACCCAAGTCACCTTTTTAATCTTATATTTTTTTAGTAACACTTTATTCTCAGTATAAAAAGGTCTTGGCTTTCATGTGTAGCTAGATTTGTCAATGATTTGACAAATGCTGCCACAAACTTTTAAAATTTTAAACAATTCTTGTCCAATATCACCCGGTCTTTCTCTTATATATTATAATGGTGCTATAACATCTGGATGGTGCAATTTGAAAATTCAGAGAATGCTCAATTAGAGAAATTACGTTAAACATTTATCTACTATCGTTGGCGCAGAACCGAAATTATTTTATGTAAGAGAAAGAGAGAGTGCAACAAAACAATGAACAAATTGAAATTTTTCACACGTTTGGTCAAGTCAGATTACATGCAACTTGTCTCTTTCTCTCTTTGTTTCTCCCTGGTAAATTAATAAAACCGTTATGAGGAGACGCGATGTCTCCTGCCGTGTCACGAAGCTCGAAGGCAACTCGAGCAACGAACGACACGGTCGTGTGTCCGGGGAATTCTATTTATTTCTCTCTTCCTCTTTCTGATAGCTTTAACACGACGAACACTGTAATATAAAGCGCTTCTGTATTCATAAACGCATGGTAACGCAAGCAATAAAGTAAGATTATAACATTTATCGATGGGCTGTCTTTATTTTTTTCCTGGAAGAGGTGGAGACGACACATACGGAGAACCTGCGATATCCGGGAAATGTTAAGTATAAAAAATACATATAGGATGTTCAGATTTAGACAAAAGATTTATATTAACTTTTTTTTAGCAAGAATATAAGGACGTGAGAAAGGCTATTATTCCATGTGAACTTTTAGTCCAATTACTTCCTTGACTAATAGAGAATACGAATATTGTCATTTATTTTTAAATATTCTATATTTAAAACTGAATTCGAAAAACTTTCTATCTTAAATACCATGAATTATTTACATTTCTTTATTCTGTATTTTTCGAAATATTTTAGAATCTAATTTTAGAAAGTCTTTTATTTTAAATAATTTTCAATTAAAAAATGATTAACGCCGATTTTCTCTCAAATAAAAAAAAATAACATTCTATTTACTTTTAAATATTTTTAATATAGATTTTTGCGGAAAGCTTTCTATTTTAAATAGCTTGTAGCTAGATAGATATCTTTCGATATTTTTACTAATAGATATTAAATTTAAAAATTACGGAATATAAATATTATATACATCTATATTCTGGAAAATTATGCGTATATCGCTTTAAGACGCAGAGATATGAATCAATTAATTTTATCATCTACACATTTCCGATAATATTATTGAAAATTGTGTCGTATATGATACTTTCTAAGATCCTTGACGAGATAACAGAACGAGTAAATTGCGAGCTTATACGTGCCGTCACGCACAAAGCCTGAATTCTATTGCAGGGAAGTTAGAGACTGGTGAGCCAGAAAGAAAGAGAATAAGACGTGTACGATAAAAATTCTCTCCGTTCTATTCCTTATATACATAATATTCATGTATTTAGATTGTACCCATTACACCGTAGTAACATCAACAATATTTTTTTTTATTCCATTCTTATCGATTTAAATATATCTTTATTCATATGTATAAATAAATTGTGGGAAGGTGGGGGGAAGGGGAAGTCGAGGGAATAAAGGTGGGTGTGGGTGGCTTGTCGTGGGTGTCTAAACGCCTGTCTCACACTCAAGGCTGTGCTCGTCGTACTCTCGCTTGCCCTAAGATATATACCTTTACGTCTATCTTCTAGCTTTAAGACTATTTTCTTTGTAAACGTGATCACAGTGTAAAGGCGTCGCTATATACGCTAAAGCGGTAAGCACATATGGTGTGAACACGGGTTAACACACGCTCCTGTGTCCAGTACATCTGTATTTTTTAATCACACCTTTCGCTCTCTTCTCCGTTCTTCTTTCTCTCTTTTTCTCATTTTCTTCGACTAAAGCCTCCTATCCCTCTCCTCGCACGAATTATACGCAACTTTCTCTTATCCTCGATGAAATAATCCCAATCAGGCACTTTTTTTTGTTCACAATTCCGCCCCGAGGAGCCGCACGAGAGTACGACAAGCGCGCGCATTTTTTTTTTTGTAAAGGTATCTAAAAAGATTTGTACGTTAATGATTTAATAATAAGGATCGAAAGTGCGAATGACGAACGTGTTCCTAATAATGAACATACGTGCCTTGCGTACAAAATAGTGGTAATTTCGCGACAGCTCTTAAATACGTTTATATCGATCGAAGATAGTAATAATTCGTGTACGTTGCATTCGTTTACGCGCGAGAGAGCTGCCCGATGAATCTCTCTCGGCGCTCATTGTTTTTTTTTCTTTTTTGTTTTACACGTGAAAATTCACCCGTTGTAAATTACATTATGCGACATCGGCTCTGTTAGAAAAGCGCCGTTAATATTAAGACATTCGCTTATTTAATCGTATAGTCCCGTGGTCTCCGGTCCTCTTGGAATGCAAAGCAATAATAAATTACTTAGATTCTAATAAATAATTATAATCGTATTAAATACTATGCGATATACAGAATAGTTATTTTAAATAACTACAACCATTTACAGCAGTGTCCGCGTGTACGTGTATTTTTTCGTCTCATTGCGTGAGACGGCATATATTTATATATATGTATATATATATTTATATAATAATATCCGTGTATACATATATCTATGTGTCTGCTGTTATGTACGTGACTCTACATGTGTATACATACATATATATATATATATATACGCTATCTCAATTTTCTTCCCTTCGTGCTTTCTCTCTCCTCTAATACTCTTTTTCTCTCTGTACAAATATTTATATATAAAATATTTATCGAATCAAAGGCGAGAAAGGAGGAGAGAGGCGACCCCAGCCAAAGCGAACGGATCGAGATACCTACCCGGTACATACGAGCCCTCGGCTAAAAAGTCACACCTCTCGAACTTGCCCCCTGTCGTATTAATAATTAATAACGCACGCCCGGCTAGCTTTTGTGTCCTGTACATCCTCGCTTCGCGGTTTTGCACTGGTTTCTGCGACGCAACGTTCCTATCTAAAGGAGAAAGAAGAATAGATGGAACTCGCGGCAATACCTATCGCGTCGCGATACAACGGTATCCACATGCATATCGATGCGTCGCACCGACATTCTTTCGACGAACGCGACGTTTCGTATCCTTCAAATTTGTACAATATCTCGATAGAGCTGCTTCTCGAATCCGTGTGGAAATCCACATCGCGGAATTATTAAAGGATAAATTGTTCGATAATTCGTGATGTTGCTCTTCTACTATATAAATTCTACGCGCATAGGTCTTAAACACTCAAAAACAAAAGATATACATACTTTCTTTTTCTTCTATATACTTTGCACAATTTTTCTTAGTCTTTAGAGGACCTGGTCTTAAAACAATATAAATACGTTTCTTTCCTTCTCTCTCCCTCAATCTACAAAATAAACTTCCGATGGATTATATCCGCGCCTTGTCTCTATCATTCAAACCGCACAACGTCAACTAAATAATTTCTATCTATTTATCAGGTTAAAACAAAAGTTCGTAGCATATTATTTTATTTATATCATGTGTTTTTTTAAAAAATTTAACAATTATATCATTCGATAGAACAAAGTTTTAGCTTTAAAAATCTGTTTTTTGAATTGCGGTTTAACGATTTTTAAACGGAATTATGAGCATATTTAATCCGTGATAACTCAGTACCAAAAAACCTTAGGAACATTTTTAATAAACGATTTTGTTATAATATAAAATTGTAAACTTGTTAGAAAGCCAAAAATTTTTGCAAGTCTTTTTTGGGCACATGACGAGCCCACAAAATAAGCAATTTCCTATTTTGCCAAAAATTACCAAACTCATAGAAATTCAAAAGACACCTTTTGAAAGAGCTTTTAAGTTTAAAAACTCTTTTTTTTAATTTAAATTTTATTAATTTTTAACATTTAAGCAACTGTAACGAAATTCGTAGCTCTATGAACTTTTGTTCTGACCCAATACATAAAATTTTAATGTCGTACTTTTTTTGCGATAAAAGCACAACATAGCTATATATATATATATATTTTTTTACTTTTCACAATTGACAGGGCAATTCGCGACGTGCCCCGTCGCATTTCCATACTTACTTTACTAATTTAAGACTAATGATAGAGCTCGGAATATATCTCGATAAAGCCCTATGGACGGATAGTTCGTACAATATAACAGCATGATGGACGAGTGTGTTGGCAATTTCTTTTTTTCTCGCAATTTTCTCTCCCTTTTTCTCTCTTTAAAGGAAAGGCACAATTTGTCGCGCTTTGTACATTATTTTCTGAGGGAACAGACATACCCCTCTCTCGAATTCTTAAAAATAATTTGCAATTCAATTTACAACTGATTTGCCGTTATATTTCGGCGTATTCTTGCGCGTTTCTGAAAGTATATTTTAGCGAGAAGTATGTCTGGACACGTCGCAGAAAATACTTATACCTTCATGCTAATGAACACTGGACGTATGTAAGACATACATACCGAATCTCCTGCCGTTTTGTTTCGTTTAACGAAGAAGGAAAAGAAAAGAAGTAGAAGAAATGGGAAAAGAAAAAACGAATTTCTTAACTGCGGGTACTTCTCTGCTTTCTCCTCCCAGCTACTGATGACTCTTACTCAGTAAATGCGAGTTGAACTGGTACAGATTGCAGCACTGCTCCCCGCAAATATTGCACTTCCACGGGTTACTCTCGCTGTGACAACCTTTGTGAAGGAAGTACAACGTCTGATCCGGAAACGTAATGCGACAGTGAGTACACTGGAGGCCGCTCGTACGAGGATCCGGCCTGGTCGAAGTGGGTGGCTCGCCCCTCGAGTGTGGATTAGAATTAACGCCGCCTCCACAACCGCTGTTGTTATTACTGTTGTTGTTGTTATTGGTGGTACTGGTGGAAAGCTTACGGCGAAGATCATCACGCAGCAACGATTTTAACGGCGACACCTTGATTAGTGATGGTAACGGTAGATTGCTCGATGTCGCTCCACTATCATCCATACCGTTGCTGTTTGGCTCCTGCTTGATGGGTATTAAGGAGATCGAAGGTGTAATAGCTTCGTCGCCTCCGCCTACGTTCCTAAGAAAAATGCGAAAATCCGATCTGTAATTTATGTCATTTGGAATGTAATTAATTGTCGGCATTTCAAAATTAATATTTAAAATATAAGCACACATAATTTATCAGTTAAATCGAAGTTAATAATAAAGATAATGTGAATATATAAAGATTATACAAATTACTAATAAAGAATTTGTAATAATTTTTAATAATTAATCATTGCAATAAATATTAATAAATTTTATAAACACTAATTTAGTGATTTTTTAGATGCTCACCTATGAATGGTACTGCTATTGATAGATAATTGATGATGACTACTGCTTGGTGCATTGCTATTGCTGTCGGCGCTCTGAGGACTATTGGGACTGTCTCCGTTCAATGGGGCAGGACTTGGATTTCGTTGATTGGCAGCTTGTTCGGGGTAAGGAATGGATATCTCCACGTGGGGCGTGAGGAAATGCATGGGGGGCGTGGCGTTGTCGGTCGAACGGTTGCCAGTACTATCCCCGCTATCAGACAGAGGTGCCGAAGGCATCGCCTCCCCGGACGTGCAACTATTCATTATGGATGTAGAGCTATTTGGTCCTGGATTATCTAAATCTATTCCATGTCTACGAACAATAAAAGATATATATATATATATATATAAGATATATGAGAACAATGACACTTTCCTTAAATAATTCACGCATTTACCTATTAAAGAAGTGCAACCTAAGGCATTTCATGGTAGCCGCACGATAATTGCAGAGAGGACACGATTTAACCATATCGTGCTGGCCGACGTGTTCGTTTTGAAAGTGAGCGCGCATCGCGATTTGTCTTTGGAAACCTCTGTTACATATCGGGCAATGGTATGGCAAAGTTTTTGAATGTGTCGTAAAGTGTTCCGCAAGATGGTCCTTCCGAAAGAATCTCTTCTGACATACCCGACATTCGTATGGTTTTACGCCTGTATGCCTCATCTAAAAAATAAAAGGAGGGTGCAATAGATCAAACGTTCATAGATAACTATATTTATTCAGTGTATAAAGAATGATTATTTCTAAGAAAATAAGAGTATATAATTCAAAAGAATTATATATTTGCACTATCGTCTATAGCAGTGATGCGCAACCTGGAGCTTGCCTGTGAATTTTTTGCGACCCACATAGCCGAAGATATAAAATCATACCTTCTATATATTTTATGTAAACAAAATACACATTATATGACCAGCAAGATTTTACTTATTTCTGAAAGTGACTCTTATAAAAGGTTGCCCATCACTCTATACCTAAAAATTATAAAAATTTACTTTTGTTGATGCTTATCAATTAATACTGCACGTACAAACGTGTCTTACTCACTAAAAAAAGAATCAAGTGAATAAATTATTATAAAAATAAAGGAAGTAATAAAAAACCAAATATTTTATCATTATATAAAAGATATAATTATTAAAAAGTCAAAAAATTTCAGAGTCTTTTATCTTTTACACAAGAAATATAAATTAATTTAATATAATAAATTAATATTAATCGAAAAAAATAGAAATAATCAATAAAGGCCGCTCAATATTTTCAGTGTTAAATGTGTAATGTATCATAAGTAACATCAACATAAGTCTTTTTATTGTATAATCTTCCTATACTCACTTTGTGTCTTCTCATATTAGCTCCATTTGAAAATTTCATATTACAGACATCACATTCAAACATCTTTCTGTGAGACCTGATCCCTGAATGGCCCTCTTCTGCATCCCCATCATTTTCTGTTCCTTCTATGCCTTCAGCGCTTTCTCCAGCTTCGCCACTCGCCAGGCATTGATCTTGGTGAGCGGAGAAAGCCGTTTTATTTATGGTCTCATAATTGTCGCATCTATCACATCTACGAAATTAAAAAAATTGGACATATAATCAAGAAATGGAATCAAAATAGAATATCGTTCTAATAAACTGATTGCAACTGTCACTTGATAATGACTGTGTAGGAAAAGCAACTATGCAACTGTTGTACAATTCTTTAATATGATTGATTTATTTAGATTCTGTGAGAAACTAAGGGCCAGACCAATCAAAGGATTACTTTACAACAGTTGCACAGCTGCTTTCTCTGCTGAATGCAATCATAACTACATTTAACAGAATGCTTATTTTGCAACTGTTGGAAGTTTTCTTTCTACTGATTAGATTATATATTTAGATCTAGAAAAATAGTCGTATCGCAGCAAAGAAGTTTCAACGGTTGCAAAATAAACTTTAAGATTAATCAGACAATAAAGCTGTATTTTAAATCTCACCTAAACGCAGGAACAGCTCCATCGCTACTGTCATAATTTGTATTGAGAGCTGCTTCGTTATCAGGATCCAACGCCTCTTCTTCCCTGTGATTAGAAGAGTCTCCAGCTTCGGCTTGCGAAGAGGAATGGGAGTCTACCTCGTTTTCCCCACCACCACCGTCAACCCCATCTGACATGTTACCAGGCGGAAGGACTATCTTGAGTCCGTCATCTAACCTAAGACGACAAGTACTTGGATTAATCAAGCGTATTCTTAAGCATTAAACACGAACAGCTACCCATTGAATTCACATAACAGCTCCGAGAGTCTTAAACGTCAAAAACGTCAAATCACCGATCACCATTCATTCGCCCATTTAAATACAACCGTATCTCTTTAAACGGATCACACTGTCTTTCGCTAACTTCCCGAGAACCGAGAAGCATTATCAGGGAACTGCGAGAAAGGATCGATCATCTGACGCGCTCCGCGTTCCATATTTCGCAGAGTCGAGCGAACGGGAGGCTCGTCGCGCGAGGCACCCGACCCGATATCGTCGTGCCCTACATAGCGTCAACCCGTTCGTCGTCACCACGTTCGCAGACACGTCGCGAAATTTCGAAGCGCGATGCAGGAACGCGTTTCGCTAATCGCTACGTAGGACTCGCGATCGTCCGCTCGCTCGCGTGTAGCGAGGGTGCGAGCGAACCTCTCGTCGACATCGCGAATCCCTCGGAGAAACGAAACCGCTGTTTTAATCGCGCGTCTTGGCGGCGCGAGAGAGAGTCTCACCGTTTAACACCGTCGATCACCGTGACGTTACGCGCGAGCTCGCGTCCGCTCGCATCTCGCGCCGTCGCGCGCCCGATGCCACCTTTACCTGTCAGCTCTCTCTCCGGCGGCTCTGATACCCGTATATCTCTCTGTCAGGCGCTGTCAACCGTGCGGATTTTTGCGAGATACTCCGCGCGAGAGAGAGAGAGAGGGAGAGAGAGAGACAGAGAGGGGAGAGAGAGAGAGCTCGCGCGTGAATACGCGACTCCGAGAGGGGTGTCCGAGAGAGCAAGGTGCAACGGTACGAGTGTTACCCAATCCTGGGAAGATTACGGCATAGAAACACCTGGTGGTAAAGCGCAATGCCAGAGTGCACTGCACTTTGTCCCAGTTTCGACCGAATCCGTCACTCGTGACGTAGTTTTCGCGGCTTTTCCGCGGAAAGTCTCTGGCGGTCGTGCGCGCAACGGCGGAGGAGGCGAGAGAAAAAAAACGATTGGCGAACGAGATAGGAGAGGAGGGGGGGGGGGGGGGTGG